>NC_060174.1:37559001-37589001 GCF_021184085.1 Oncorhynchus gorbuscha
TTTTCAGGACCCTGTCTTTCAAAGAAGATTTGTATAAATCCAAATGACTTCCCAGATCATTGTAAAGGCTTCATGGTAAAGTGTTTAAACACCGTTTCCCATGCCGGTTCAATGAAACATAAACAATTAATGAACATGCACATGTGGAACAGTCGTTAAGACACTAACAGCTTACAGACGGTTGGCAATTAAGGTCACAGTTATGAAAACTTAGGACACTAAAGAGGCCTTTCTACTGATTCTGAAAAACACCAAAAGAAAGATGCCCAGGATCCCTGCTCATCTGCGTGAACGTGCCTTAGGCATGCTGCAGGGAGAAATGAGGACTGCAGATGTGGCCAGGGCAATAAATTGAAATGTCCGAACTGTGAGATGCCTAAGACAGCGCTACATGGAGACAGGATGGACAGCAGATCATCCTCGCAGTGGCAGACCACGTGTAACAACACCTGCACAGGATCGGTACATCCAAACATCACACCTGCAGGACAGGTACAGGATGGCAACAACAACTGTCTGAGTTACACCAGGAACGCACAATCCCTCCATCAGTGCTCAGACTGCCCGCAATTGGCTGAGAGAGGCTGGACTGGGGGCTTGTAGGCCTGTTGTAAGGCAGGTCCTCACCAGACATCACTGGCAACAACGTCACCTACGGCCACAAACACACCGTCGCTGGACCAGACAGGACTGGAAAAAAGTGCTCTTCACTGACGAGTCGTGGTTTTGTCTCACCAGGGTTGATGGTCGGATTCGTGTTTATCGTCGAAGGAATGAGCGTTACACCGAGGCCTGTACTCTGGAGCGGGATCGATTTGGAGGTGGAGGGTCCGTCATGGTCTGGGGCGGTGTGTCACAGCATCATCGGACTGAGCTTGTCATTGCAGGCAATCTCAACGCTGTGTGTTACAGGGAAGACATCCTCCTCCCTCATGTGGTACCCTTCCTGACATGACCCTCCAGCATGACAATGCAATCAGCCATACTGCTCGTTCTGTGTGTGATTTCCTGCAAGACAGGAATGTCAGTGTTCTGCCATGGCCAGAAAAGAGCCCGGATCTCAATCCCATTGAGCACATCTGGGACCTGTTGGATCAGAGGGTGAGGGCTAGGGCCACCCTCCCCCCCCAGAAATGTCCGGGAACATGCAGGTGCCTTGGTGGAAGAGTGGGGTAACATCTCACAGCAAGAACTGGCAAATCTGGTGCAGTGCATGAGGAGGAGATGCAGTGCAGTACTTAATGCAGCTGGTGGCCACACCAGATACTGATTGTTACTTTTTATTTTGATCCCCAACTTTGGACACATTATTCAATTTCTGTTAGTCACATGTCTGTGGAACTTCAGTTCATGTCTCAGTTGAATCATGTTATGTTCATACAAATATTTACACATGTTAAGTTTGCTGAAAATTAACGTGGTTGACAGTGAGAGGACGTCTCTTTTTTACTGAGTTTATATGAACACTGCCTCTTCAACTCTATTAGGTCAAGTATATGATAGAAACCTACAGGCCATTACTGTATAATGCCTCCCTGCCTCTCCTGTTGACAAGGCTTTTACATGATGAGCTGGCTGGCATGGTATAGAGACCATCTATTACCATATGTAGACACACACACACACACACACACACCATTACCATAAAGAGGAGTAGACGCTGGCTGAACTAATACTAATGCATGTTAACGGTGGCCTGTGGAGGGGGGAGGTGCGCCCATGCACACACACAGCTTTTCATATCACACACACACACAACTTTGCCCCTCACACATTCCCTGCTGAATGTAGTCCGATGGGTGGCTTTCATTTTTCATGCAAACGGTAATTTAGTGAGACTGCCTATTGATTGAGAGTTGCTTGTCTCCCAAACAATGCTACTTCAATCAGCGGCCCTGGGGGGGGGCTCTCTGTGCGTGCGTGCGTGCGTGTGTGTGTGTGTGTGTGTGTGTGTGTGTGTGTGTGTGTGTGTGTGTGTGTGTGTGTGTGTGTGTGTGTGTGTGTGTGTGTGTGTGTGTGTGTGTGTGTGTGTGTGTGTGTGTGTGTGTGTGTGTGTGTGTGTGTGTCTGGGCTGCCGATAGCAGCAGTGACTGATTTAAGAGATGGATAAAGAGCAGATACATGCCCCACCCTCTCTCCTGATTAATGACAGTGGGAAGAGCAGCTGTGGACTATGCATCATGATTTAACTATAGCAGCCCTCATCTAGAGATGAGCACACACACTGTACAGAAAGAGAGCAGAGGGGACAGAGAGAATACGTCCCTGATACCTCCAACTCAACTCAAACACGTCTACAAGCCCTTTAAATGGGTGGTGGACGTGTAACGACTAACATGAGGGATGCCGTGCAGAACAGAGCCACGTTTGATTGTGTTTCTTGTGATTAGCATGCATCTATTAGCTTCTACACGCCTTAGAGAGAGAACACATACCACACCTCAACCCTGAGCCACAAGGACACCGCTAGGCCTGCTGGGAGAAACAGCAGGTCCTTCAGGACTCAGGAGTCATTGGTATGTCTGCCCAGCAGTCTCGCAGACTGCCCTCAAGCATACACACACAAACTATAACCAACTGAGCCAAACATCAGAAAAAGTGAATAAACAGGTCCACACTTGCAACGTAGAGCATGGCTGTCCTCCAGAGGACTGATGTAACTGAGGGTAGGAGATCACACAAAAGGCCTGTCTATGAAGCTGCTAAAACACTGGTGGTGAATCCTGTCAAACAGACTGGCCACTCTGCTGAACCAGCTGTCAGCCCCTCACAGTGGCATGCAGGACCACACAGTCACACCAAGCCAAAAACACATCATAACCTTTTCAGACATACACAGACAAAAGGAAACGGGACCATTGGGCTTTGTGAACATTCCTCTGACACCAGCTACCCCCTGATGACCCAAACACACAAGCGTTCATAGTGAAAGTGCTCTGGTACCCCGTGTAATATAGACAAGTTACCATTACTCATTCTGTATTTATTCCTCGTGTTATTATTTTTAGAGTATTTTTCTCCCTGCATTGTTGGGAAGGGCCTGTTAGTCCACACCTGTTTTTTACGAAGCATGTGACAAATACAATTTTAATTTGATTTGAAATGGGGATGGATACAAAGAGCATGCAGGACTGAGGTCAGGGAGGGGTAGACAACTAGATTCAGCTGAGAGGCTGGTCAGGGAGGGGTAGACAACTAGATTCAGCTGAGAGGCTGGTCAGGGAGGGTTAGACAACTAGATTCAGCTGAGAGGCTGGTCAGGGAGGGGTAGACAACTAGATTCAGCTGAGTGGCTGGTCAGGGAGGGGTAGACAACTAGATTCAGCTGAGAGGCTGGTCAGGGAGGGGTAGACAACTAGATTCAGCTGAGTGGCTGGTCAGGGAGGGGTAGACAACTAGATTCAGCTGAGTGGCTGGTCAGGGAGGGGTAGACAACTAGATTCAGCTGAGTGGCTGGTCATTCGACACCAGCTGATGGCTGGTCGGGATATAGACAAGTTACCATTACTCATTCTGGGAGGGGTAGACAACTAGATTCAGCTGAGTGGCTGGTCAGGGAGGGTTAGACAACTAGATTCAGCTGAGTGACTGGTCAGGGAGGGGTAGACAACTAGATTCAGCTGAGTGGCTGGTCAGGGAGGGGTAGACAACTAGATTCAGCTGAGTGACTGGTCAGGGAGGGGTAGACAACTAGATTCAGCTGAGTGACTGGTCAGGGAGGGGTAGACAACTAGATTCAGCTGAGTGGCTGGTCAGGGAGGGGTAGACAACTAGATTCAGCTGAGAGGCTGGTCAGGGAGGGGTAGACAACTAGATTCAGCTGAGTGGCTGGTCAGGGAGGGTAGACAACTAGATTCAGCTGAGTGACTGGTCAGGGAGGGGTAGACAACTAGATTCAGCTGAGTGACTGGTCAGGGAGGGGTAGACAACTAGATTCAGCTGAGTGGCTGGTCAGGGAGGGGTAGACAACTAGATTCAGCTGAGAGGCTGGTCAGGGAGGGGTAGACAACTAGATTCAGCTGAGTGGCTGGTCAGGGAGGGGTAGACAACTAGATTCAGCTGAGTGACTGGTCAGGGAGGGGTAGACAACTAGATTCAGCTGAGTGGCTGGTCAGGGAGGGGTAGACAACTAGATTCAGCTGAGAGGCTGGTCAGGGAGAGGTAGACAACTAGATTCAGCTGAGAGGCTGGTCAGGGAGGGGTAGACAACTAGATTCAGCTGAGTGGCTGGTCAGGGAGGGGTAGACAACTAGATTCAGCTGAGAGGCTGGTCAGGGAGGGGTAGACAACTAGATTCAGCTGAGTGGCTGGTCAGGGAGGGGTAGACAACTAGATTCAGCTGAGAGGCTGGTCAGGGAGGGGTAGACAACTAGATTCAGCTGAGTGGCTGGTCAGGGAGGGGTAGACAACTAGATTCAGCTGAGTGGCTGGTCAGGGAGGGGTAGACAACTAGATTCAGCTGAGTGGCTGGTCAGGGAGGGGTAGACAACTAGATTCAGCTGAGAGGCTGGTCAGGGAGGGGTAGACAACTAGATTCAGCTGAGTGGCTGGTCAGGGAAGGGTAGACAACTAGATTCAGCTGAGTGGCTGGTCAGGGAGGGGTAGACAACTAGATTCAGCTGAGAGGCTGGTCAGGGAGGGGTAGACAACTAGATTCAGCTGAGTGGCTGGTCAGGGAGGGGTAGACAACTAGATTCAGCTGAGAGGCTGGTCAGGGAGGGGTAGACAACTAGATTCAGCTGAGTGGCTGGTCAGGGAGGGGTAGACAACTAGATTCAGCTGAGTGGCTGGTCAGGGAGGGGTAGACAACTAGATTCAGCTGAGTGGCTGGTCAGGGAGGGGTAGACAACTAGATTCAGCTGAGAGGCTGGTCAGGGAGGGGTAGACAACTAGATTCAGCTGAGTGGCTGGTCAGGGAAGGGTAGACAACTAGATTCAGCTGAGAGGCTGGTCAGGGAGGGGTAGACAACTAGATTCAGCTGAGTGGCTGGTCAGGGAGGGGTAGACAACTAGATTCAGCTGAGAGGCTGGTCAGGGAGGGGTAGACAACTAGATTCAGCTGAGTGGCTGGTCAGGGAGGGGTAGACAACTAGATTCAGCTGAGAGGCTGGTCGGGGAGGGGTAGACAACTAGATTCAGCTGAGTGGCTGGTCAGGGAGGGGTAGACAACTAGATTCAGCTGAGTGGCTGGTCAGGGAGGGGTAGACAACTAGATTCAGCTGAGAGGCTGGTCAGGGACGGGTAGACAACTAGATTCAGCTGAGTGGCTGGTCAGGGAGGGGTAGACAACTAGATTCAGCTGAGAGGCTGGTCAGGGAGGGGTAGACAACTAGATTCAGCTGAGTGGCTGGTCAGGGAGGGGTAGACAACTAGATTCAGCTGAGAGGCTGGTCAGGGAGGGGTAGACAACTAGATTCAGCTGAGTGGCTGGTCAGGGAGGGGTAGACAACTAGATTCAGCTGAGAGGCTGGTCAGGGAGGGGTAGACAACTAGATTCAGCTGAGTGGCTGGTCAGGGAGGGGTAGACAACTAGATTCAGCTGAGTGGCTGGTCAGGGAGGGGTAGACAACTAGATTCAGCTGAGAGGCTGGTCAGGGAGGGGTAGACAACTAGATTCAGCTGAGTGGCTGGTCAGGGAGGGGTAGACAACTAGATTCAGCTGAGAGGCTGGTCGGGGAGGGGTAGACAACTAGATTCAGCTGAGTGGCTGGTCAGGGAGGGGTAGACAACTAGATTCAGCTGAGAGGCTGGTCAGGGAGAGGTAGACAACTAGATTCAGCTGAGAGGCTGGTCAGGGAGGGGTAGACAACTAGATTCAGCTGAGAGGCTGGTCAGGGAGGGGTAGACAACTAGATTCAGCTGAGTGGCTGGTCAGGGAGGGGTAGACAACTAGATTCAGCTGAGAGGCTGGTCAGGGAGGGGTAGACAACTAGATTCAGCTGAGTGGCTGGTCAGGGAGGGGTAGACAACTAGATTCAGCTGAGTGGCTGGTCAGGGAGGGGTAGACAACTAGATTCAGCTGAGAGGCTGGTCAGGGAGGGGTAGACAACTAGATTCAGCTGAGTGGCTGGTCAGGGAGGGGTAGACAACTAGATTCAGCTGAGTGGCTGGTCAGGGAGGGGTAGACAACTAGATTCAGCTGAGTGACTGGTCAGGGAGGGGTAGACAACTAGATTCAGCTGAGAGGCTGGTCAGGGAGGGGTAGACAACTAGATTCAGCTGAGTGGCTGGTCAGGGAGGGGTAGACAACTAGATTCAGCTGAGTGGCTGGTCAGGGAGGGTTAGACAACTAGATTCAGCTGAGTGGCTGGTCAGGGAGGGGTAGACAACTAGATTCAGCTGAGTGACTGGTCAGCGAGGGGTAGACAACTAGATTCAGCTGAGTGGCTGGTCAGGGAGGGTTAGACAACTAGATTCAGCTGAGTGGCTGGTCAGGGAGGGGTAGACAACTAGATTCAGCTGAGTGACTGGTCAGGAGGGGTAGACAACTAGATTCAGCTGAGTGGCTGGTCAGGGAGGGGTAGACAACTAGATTCAGCTGAGTGGCTGGTCAGGGAGGGGTAGACAACTAGATTCAGCTGAGAGGCTGGTCAGGGAGGGGTAGACAACTAGATTCAGCTGAGTGGCTGGTCAGGGAGGGGTAGACAACTAGATTCAGCTGAGTGGCTGGTCAGGGAGGGGTAGACAACTAGATTCAGCTGAGTGGCTGGTCAGGGAGGGGTAGACAACTAGATTCAGCTGAGAGGCTGGTCAGGGAGGGGTAGACAACTAGATTCAGCTGAGTGGCTGGTCAGGGAGGGGTAGACAACTAGATTCAGCTGAGTGGCTGGTCAGGGAGGGGTAGACAACTAGATTCAGCTGAGTGGCTGGTCAGGGAGGGGTAGACAACTAGATTCAGCTGAGTGGCTGGTCAGGGAGGGGTAGACAACTAGATTCAGCTGAGTGACTGGTCAGGGAGGGGTAGACAACTAGATTCAGCTGAGTGGCTGGTCAGGGAGGGGTAGACAACTAGATTCAGCTGAGTGACTGGTCAGGGAGGGGTAGACAACTAGATTCAGCTGAGTGGCTGGTCAGGGAGGGTTAGACAACTAGATTCAGCTGAGTGGCTGGTCAGGGAGGGGTAGACAACTAGATTCAGCTGAGTGGCTGGTCAGGGAGGGGTAGACAACTAGATTCAGCTGAGTGGCTGGTCAGGGAGGGGTAGACAACTAGATTCAGCTGAGTGGCTGGTCAGGGAGGGGTAGACAACTAGATTCAGCTGAGAGGCTGGTCAGGGAGGGGTAGACAACTAGATTCAGCTGAGAGGCTGGTCAGGGAGGGGTAGACAACTAGATTCAGCTGAGTGGCTGGTCAGGGAGGGGTAGACAACTAGATTCAGCTGAATGGCTGGTCAGGGAGGGGTGTACAACTAGATTCAGCTGAGTGGCTGGTCAGGGGGCCGCAACATAATTAGTATTTTTTAAACTAAAAACTAAAAAATCCCTTGTGGGCTGGTTTTGGCCCGTGGTCCGCCTGTTGCCGACCCCTGACCTAGGAGTTCATTGTTATGGCCAGGATTCTGAGGGTAATCTAAGGGTGTCCCAATAATAGCCATTGTACAGAAAGGAGGGGCACAAGGGATCACCCCATGGCTTCTCTGATCCACCCTATTCAATGACAAAACTCTACTTGAAAGACCACATCGTCTCAGTTTGCCAAGTAAGTTCAGAAACAAACTGGAAACAGTAAACCTTTGCAGTCCTAACCACAGCAACTAAACCCTGCCTACCTCAACTCCAGTCCCAGCCTGAGCCCAACTAGCACCAGCACAGCCTAACCCAGTTCAGTATAGTCTAGTGCTGTGTAGTGTAGTTGTGGACGAGGCTAAGGAACTGAGCTTCTCCCTGAAGCTGATCAAATATCTAATGAGACTAGGTGAGGCAGAGAGACACTCCCCAGGAGAATGTCTGCCATAGTTCTATATGAAGAGAAGGGGGGAGAGAAGAGGAGAGAGGGAAAGAGGGAGAAGACAGAGCCGAAGACAGAGATAGAGGGAGAAGGGAAAAGACAGAGGAGGAGAGAGGGAGAAGGGAGAAGAGAGGAGGACAGAGGGAGAAGGGAGAAGAGAGAGGAGGATAGAGGGAGAAGAGAGGAGGACAGAGGGAGAAGGGAGAAGAGAGAGGAGGATAGAGGGAGAAGGGAGAAGAGAGGAGGACAGAGGGAGAAGGGAGAAGAGAGGAGGACAGAGGGAGAAGGGAGAAGAGAGGAGGACAGGGGGAGAAGGGAGAAGAGAGGAGGACAGAGGGAGAAGGGAGATGAGAGGAGGACAGAGGGAGAAGGGAGAAGAGAGGAGGACAGGGGGAGAAGGGAGAAGAGAGGAGGACAGAAGGAGAAGGGAGAAGAGAGAGGAGGAGAGAGGGAGAAGGGAGAAGAGAGGAGGACAGAGGGAGAAGGGAGAAGAGAGAGGAGGAGAGAGGGAGAAGGGAGAAGAGAGAGGAGGAGAGAGGGAGAAGGGAGAAGGGAGAAGAGAGGAGGACAGAGGGAGAAGGGAGAAGAGAGAGGAGGAGAGAGGGAGAAGGGAGAGGAGAGGAGGACAGAGGGAGAAGGGAGAAGAGAGGAGGACAGAGGGAGAAGGGAGAAGAGAGAGGAGGAGAGAGGGAGAAGGGAGAAGAGAGAGGAGGAGAGAGGGAGAAGGGAGAAGGGAGAAGAGAGGAGGACAGAAGGAGAAGGGAGAAGAGAGAGGAGGAGAGAGGGAGAAGGGAGAAGAGAGGAGGACAGAGGGAGAAGGGAGAAGAGAGGAGGACAGAGGGAGAAGGGAGAAGAGAGAGGAGGAGAGAGGGAGAAGGGAGAGGAGAGGAGGACAGAGGGAGAAGGGAGAAGAGAGAGGAGGAGAGAGGGAGAAGGGAGAAGAGAGGAGGACAGAGGGAGAAGGGAGAAGAGAGGAGGATAGAGGGAGAAGGGAGAAGACAGAGGAGGAGAGGGGGAGAAGGGAGAAGACAGAGGAGGAGAGAGGGATAGAGGGAGATGGTAGAAGGCAGAGGTGGAGAGGGGGATAGAGGGAGGAGGGGAGAGGGAGAAGGGAGAAGACAGATGAGGAGAGAGGGAGAAGGGAGAAGACAGAGGAGGAGAGAGGGATAGAGGGAGAAGGGAGAAGACAGAGGAGGAGAGAGGGATAGAGGGAGAAGGTAAAGACAGAGGAGGAGAGATGGATAGAGGGAGGAGGAAGACAGAGGAGGAGAGATGGATAGAGGGAGAAGGTAGAAGAAAGAGGAGGAGAGATGGATAGAGGGAGAAGACAGAGGACGAGAGATGGATAGAGGGAGAAGGGAAAGACAGAGGAGGAGAGATGGATAGAGGGAGGAGGGAGAAGACAGAGGAGGGTAGATGGATAGAGGGAGAAGACAGAGGAGGAGAGATGGATAGAGGGAGAAGGTAGAAGACAGAGGAGGAGAGATGGATAGAGGGAGGAGGGAAAGACAGAGGAGGAGAGATGGATCGAGGGAGAAGACAGAGGAGGAGAGATGGATAGAGGGAGAAGGTAGAAGAAAGAGGAGGAGAGATGGATAGAGGGAGAAGGGAAAGACAGAGGAGGAGAGATGGATAGAGGGAGGAGGGAGAAGACAGAGGAGGAGAGAGGGATAGATGGAGATGGTAGAAGACAGAGGAGGAGAGAGGGATAAAGGGAGAAGACAGAGGAGGAGAGATGGATAGAGGGAGAAGACAGAGGAGGAGAGATGGATAGAGGGAGAAGGTAGAAGAAAGAGGAGGAGAGATGGATAGAGGGAGAAGGGAAAGACAGAGGAGGAGAGATGGATAGAGGGAGAAGGTAGACGAAAGAGGAGGAGAGGTGGATAGAGGGAGAAGGGAAAGACAGAGGAGGAGAGATGGATAGAGGGAGAAGACAGAGGAGGAGAGATGGATAGAGGGAGAAGGTAGAAGAAAGAGGAGGAGAGATGGATAGAGGGAGAAGGGAAAGACAGAGGAGGAGAGATAGATAGAGGGAGGAGGAGAGAGGGATAGAGGGAGAAGGTAGAAGACAGAGGAGGAGAGATGGATAGAGGGAGGAGGAGAGAGGGATAGAGGGAGAAGGGAGAAGACAGAGGAGGAGAGATGGATAGAGGGAGAAGGGAGAAGACAGAGGAGGAGAGATGGATAGAGGGAGAAGGGAGAAGCCAGAGGAGGAGAGATGGATAGAGGGAGAAGAGAGGAGGACAGAGGGAGAAGGGAGAAGAGAGGAGGATAGAGGGAGAAGGGAGAAGACAGAGGAGGAGAGGGGGAGAAGGGAGAAGACAGAGGAGGAGAGAGGGATAGAGGGAGATGGTAGAAGGCAGAGGAGGAGAGGGGGATAGAGGGAGGAGGGGAGAGGGAGAAGGGAGAAGACAGATGAGGAGAGAGGGAGAAGGGAGAAGACAGAGGAGGAGAGATGGATAGAGGGAGAAGGGAGAAGACAGAGGAGGAGAGAGGGATAGAGGGAGAAGGTAAAGACAGAGGAGGAGAGATGGATAGAGGGAGGAGGAAGACAGAGGAGGAGAGATGGATAGAGGGAGAAGGTAGAAGAAAGAGGAGGAGAGATGGATAGAGGGAGAAGACAGAGGACGAGAGATGGATAGAGGGAGAAGGGAAAGACAGAGGAGGAGAGATGGATAGAGGGAGGAGGGAGAAGACAGAGGAGGGTAGAAGGATAGAGGGAGAAGACAGAGGAGGAGAGATGGATAGAGGGAGAAGGTAGAAGACAGAGGAGGAGAGATGGATAGAGGGAGGAGGGAAAGACAGAGGAGGAGAGATGGATAGAGGGAGAAGACAGAGGAGGAGAGATGGATAGAGGGAGAAGGTAGAAGAAAGAGGAGGAGAGATGGATAGAGGGAGAAGGGAAAGACAGAGGAGGAGAGATGGATAGAGGGAGGAGGGAGAAGACAGAGGAGGAGAGAGGGATAGATGGTAGAAGACAGAGGAGGAGAGAGGGATAAAGGGAGAAGACAGAGGAGGAGAGATGGATAGAGGGAGAAGACAGAGGAGGAGAGATGGATAGAGGGAGAAGACAGAGGAGGAGAGATGGATAGAGGGAGAAGGTAGAAGAAAGAGGAGGAGAGATGGATAGAGGGAGAAGGGAAAGACAGAGGAGGAGAGATGGATAGAGGGAGAAGGTAGAAGAAAGAGGAGGAGAGATGGATAGAGGGAGAAGGGAAAGACAGAGGAGGAGAGATGGATAGAGGGAGAAGACAGAGGAGGAGAGATGGATAGAGGGAGAAGGTAAAGACAGAGGAGGAGAGATAGATAGAGGGAGGAGGAGAGAGGGATAGAGGGAGAAGGTAGAAGACAGAGGAGGAGAGATGGATAGAGGGAGGAGGAGAGAGGGATAGAGGGAGAAGGGAGAAGACAGAGGAGGAGAGATGGATAGAGGGAGAAGGGAGAAGACAGAGGAGGAGAGATGGATAGAGGGAGAAGGGAGAAGACAGAGGAGGAGAGATGGATAGAGGGAGGAGGGAGAAGACAGAGGAGGAGAGATGGATAGAGGGAGGAGGAGAGAGGGATAGAGGGAGAAGGTAGAAGACAGAGGAGGAGAGATGGATAGAGGGAGAAGGGAAAGACAGAGGAGGAGAGATGGATAGAGGGAGAAGGGAGAAGACAGAGGAGGAGAGATGGATAGAGGGAGATGGGAGAAGACAGAGGAGGAGAGATGGATAGAGGGAGAAGGGAGAAGACAGAGGAGGAGAGATGGATAGAGGGAGATGGGAGAAGACAGAGGAGGAGAGATGGATAGAGGGAGAAGGGAGAAGACAGAGGAGGAGAGATGGATAGAGGGAGATGGGAGAAGACAGAGGAGGAGAGATGGATAGAGGGAGGAGGAGAGATGGATAGAGGGAGAAGACAGAGGAGGAGAGATGGATAGAGGGAGAAGGGAGAAGACAGAGGAGGAGAGATGGATAGAGGGAGAAGGGAAAGACAGAGGAGGAGAGATGGATAGATTGAGAAGGTAGAAGACAGAGGAGGAGAGATGGATAGAGGGAGATGATAGAAGACAGAGGAGGAGAGAAGGATAGAGGGAGAAGACAGAGGAGGAGAGATGGATAGAGGGAGAAGGTAGAAGAAAGAGGAGGAGAGATGGATAGAGGGAGAAGGGAAAGACAGAGGAGGAGAGATGGATAGAGGGAGAAGACAGAGGAGGAGAGATGGATAGAGGGAGAAGGGAGAAGACAGAGGAGGAGAGATGGATAGAGGGAGATGGGAGAAGACAGAGGAGAAGAGATGGATAGAGGGAGAAGGGAAAGAGAGAGGAGGAGAGATGGATAGAGGGAGAAGGTAGAAGACAGAGGAGGAGAGATGGGTAGAGGGAGGAGGAGAGATGGATAGAGGGTGAAGAGAGAGGAGGAGAGATGGATAGAGGGAGAAGGGAGAAGACAGAGGAGGAGAGATGGATAGAGGGAGAAGGGAAAGACAGAGGAGGAGAGATGGATAGAGGGAGAAGACAGAGGAGGAGAGATGGATAGAGGGAGAAGGGAAAGACAGAGGAGGAGAGATGGATAGAGGGAGAAGACAGAGGAGGAGAGATGGATAGAGGGAAAGACAGAGGAGGAGAGAGGGATAGAGGGAGAAGGTAGAAGACAGAGGAGGAGAGATGGATAAAGGGAGGAGGGGGAAGAAAGAGGAGGAGAGATGGATAGAGGGAGAAGGGAGAAGACAGAGGAGGAGAGATGGATAGAGGGAGGAGGGAGAAGACAGAGGAGGAGAGAGGGATAGAGGGAGAAGGTAGAAGACAGAGGTGGAGAGGGGGATAGAGGGAGGAGGGGAGAGGGAGACAGAGGAGGAGACAGATGAGGAGAGAGGGAGAAGGGAGAAGACAGAGGAGGAGAGAGGGATAGAGGGAGAAGGGAGAAGACAGAGGAGGAGAGATGGATAGAGGGAGAAGGTAGAAGACAGAGGAGGAGAGATGGATAGAGGGAGAAGACAGAGGAGGAGAGATGGATAGAGGGAGAAGACAGAGGAGGAGAGATGGATAGAGGGAGAAGAAAGAGGAGGAGAGATGGATAGAGGGAGAAGGGAAAGACAGAGGAGGAGAGATGGATAGAGGGAGAAGGGAGAAGACAGAGGAGGAGAGATGGATAGAGGGAGAAGGGAAAGACAGAGGAGGAGAGATGGATAGAGGGAGAAGGTAGAAGACAGAGGAGGAGAGATGGATAGAGGGAGATGGTAGAAGACAGAGGAGGAGAGATGGATAGAGGGAGAAGACAGAGGAGGAGAGATGGATAGAGGGAGAAGGTAGAAGAAAGAGGAGGAGAGATGGATAGAGGGAGAAGGGAAAGACAGAGGAGGAGAGATGGATAGGAGAGATGGATGGAGAGGGAGAAGACAGAGGAGGAGAGATGGATAGAGGGAGAAGGGAAAGACAGAGGAGGAGAGATGGATAGAGGGAGAAGACAGAGGAGGAGAGATGGATAGAGGGAGAAGGTAGAAGACAGAGGAGGAGAGATGGATAGAGGGAGAGGAGAAAGAGAGGAGGAGAGAGAGATGGATAGAGGGAGACAGAGGAGGAGAGATGGATAGAGGGAGACAGAAGACAGAGGAGAGAGATGGATAGAGGGAGAAGGTAGAAGACAGAGGAGGAGAGATGGATAGAGGGAGAAGGTAGAAGACAGAGGAGGAGAGATGGATAGAGGGAGAAGGTAGAAGACAGAGGAGGAGAGATGGATAGAGGGAGAAGGAAAGACAGAGGAGGAGAGATGGATAGAGGGAGAAGGAGAAGACAGAGGAGGAGAGATGGATAGAGGGAGAAGGGAGAAGACAGAGGAGGAGAGATGGATAGAGGGAGAAGGGAGAAGACAGAGGAGGAGAGATGGATAGAGGGAGAAGGGAAGAAGACAGAGGAGGAGAGATGGATAGAGGGAGAAGGGAGGAGAGATGGATAGAGGGAGACAGAGGAGGAGAGATGGATAGAGGGAGAAGACAGAGGAGGAGAGATGGATAGAGGGAGAAGGGAAAGACAGAGGAGGAGAGATGGATAGAGAGAGAGGGAGAGATGGATAGAGAGAAGGGAGAAGACAGAGGAGGAGAGATGGATAGAGGGAAGACAGAGGAGACATAGAGGAGGAGAGATGGAGAGAGGGATAGAGGGAAAGACAGAGGAGGAGAGATGGATAGAGGGAGAAGGGAAAGACAGAGGAGGAGAGATGGATAGAGGGAGAAGACAGAGAGGAGAGACAGAGGAGGAGAGATGGATAGAGGGAGAAGGGAAAGACAGAGGAGGAGAGATGGATAGAGGGGAGAAGGAGAAGACAGAGGAGGAGAGATGGATAGAGGGAGAAGGTAGAAGACAGAGGAGGAGAGATGGATAGAGGGAGAAGGGAGAAGACAGAGGAGGAGAGATGGATAGAGGGGAGGAGGAGGAGAGATGGATAGAGGGAGAAGGGAGAAGACAGAGGAGGAGAGATGGATAGAGGGAGAAGGGAGAAGAAGACAGAGGAGGAGAGATGGATAGAGGGAGAAGGGAGAAGACAGAGGAGGAGAGATGGATAGAGGGAGAAGGAGACAGAGGAGGAGAGATGGATAGAGGGAGAAGGAGGAGAAGATGGAGAGGGAGGAGAGATGGATAGAGATGGAGAAGGGAGAAGACAGAGGAGGAGAGATGGATAGAGGGAGAAGGGAAAGACAGAGGAGGAGAGATGGATAGAGGGAGAGGGGAGAGACAGAGGAGGAGAGATGGATAGAGGGAGGAGGAGAGAGAGATGGATAGAGGGAGAAGGGAGAAGACAGAGGAGGAGAGATGGATAGAGAGGAGGAGGATAGAGGGAGATGGATAGGGAGAAAGACAGAGGAGGAGAGATGGATAGAGGGAGAAGGGAGAAGACAGAGGAGAAGGTAGAAGACAGAGGGAGAGAGGATAGAAGACAGAGGAGATGGATAGAGGGAGATGGATAGAGGGAGAGATGGATAGAAGACAGAGGAGGAGAGATGGATAGAGGGAGAAGGGAGAAGACAGAGGAGGAGAGATGGATAGAGGGAGAAGGGAGAAGAGAAGACAGAGGAGGAGAGATGGATAGAGGGAGAAGGGAGAAGACAGAGGAGGAGAGATGGATAGAGGGAGACAGAGGAGGAGAGATGGATAGAGGGAGGAGGAGAGAGAGGGATAGAGGGAGACAGGTAGAAGACAGAGGGAGAGATGGATAGAGGGAGGAGGGAGAAGAAAGAGGAGGAGAGATGGATAGAGGGAGAAGGGAAAGACAGAGGAGGAGAGATGGATAGAGGGAGAAGGGAGAAGACAGAGGAGGAGAGATGGATAGAGGGAGTTTGGAGAAGACAGAGGAGGAGAGATGGATAGAGGGAGAAGGGAGAAGACAGAGGAGGAGAGATGGATAGAGGGAGATGGGAGAAGACAGAGGAGGAGAGATGGATAGAGGGAGAAGGGAAAGAGAGAGGAGGAGAGATGGATAGAGGGAGAAGGTAGAAGACAGAGGAGGAGAGATGGATAGAGGGAGGAGGAGAGATGGATAGAGGGAGAAGACAGAGGAGGAGAGATGGATAGAGGGAAAGACAGAGGAGGAGAGATGGATAGAGGGAGAAGGGAAAGACAGAGGAGGAGAGATGGATAGAGGGAGAAGACAGAGGAGGAGAGATGGATAGAGGGAGAAGGGAAAGACAGCGGAGGAGAGATGGATAGAGGGAGAAGACAGAGGAGGAGAGATGGATAGAGGGAGAAGACAGAGGAGGAGAGATGGATAGAGGGAAAGACAGAGGAGGAGAGATGGATAGAGGGAGAAGGGAGAAGACAGAGGAGGAGAGATGGATAGAGGGAGAAGACAGAGGAGGAGAGATGGATAGAGGGAGATGGGAGAAGACAGAGGAGGAGAGATGGATAGAGGGAGAAGGGAAAGAGAGAGGAGGAGAGATGGATAGAGGGAGAAGGTAGAAGACAGAGGAGGAGAGATGGATAGAGGGAGAAGACAGAGGAGGAGAGATGGATAGAGGGAGAAGGTAGAAGAAAGAGGAGGAGAGATGGATAGAGGGAGAAGGGAAAGACAGAGGAGGAGAGATAGATAGAGGGAGGAGGAGAGAGGGATAGAGGGAGAAGGTAGAAGACAGAGGAGGAGAGATGGATAGAGGGAGGAGGAGAGAGGGATAGAGGGAGAAGGTAGAAGACAGAGGAGGAGAGATGGATAGAGGGAGGAGGAGAGAGGGATAGAGGAAGAAGGGAGAAGACATAGGAGGAGAGATGGATAGAGGGAGAAGGGAGAAGACAGAGGAGGAGAGATGGATAGAGGGAGAAGGGAGAAGACAGAGGAGGAGAGATGGATAGAGGGAGAAGACAGAGGAGGAGAGATGGATAGAGGGAGGAGGAGAGAGGGATAGAGGGAGAAGGTAGAAGACAGAGGAGGAGAGATGGATAAAGGGAGGAGGGAGAAGAAAGAGGAGGAGAGATGGATAGAGGGAGAAGGGAAAGACAGAGGAGGAGAGATGGATAGAGGGAGAAGGTAGAAGACAGAGGAGGAGAGATGGATAGAGGGAGTTTGGAGAAGACAGAGGAGGAGAGATGGATAGAGGGAGAAGGGAGAAGACAGAGGAGGAGAGATGGATAGAGGGAGAAGGGAGAAGACAGAGGAGGAGAGATGGATAGAGGGAGAAGACAGAGGAGGAGAGATGGATAGAGGGAGGAGGAGAGAGGGATAGAGGGAGAAGGTAGAAGACAGAGGAGGAGAGATGGATAAAGGGAGGAGGGAGAAGAAAGAGGAGGAGAGATGGATAGAGGGAGAAGGGAAAGACAGAGGAGGAGAGATGGATAGAGGGAGAAGGGAGAAGACAGAGGAGGGGAGATGGATAGAGGGAGTTTGGAGAAGACAGAGGAGGAGAGATGGATAGAGGGAGAAGGGAGAAGACAGAGGAGGAGAGATGGATAGAGGGAGATGGGAGAAGACAGAGGAGGAGAGATGGATAGAGGGAGAAGGGAAAGAGAGAGGAGGAGAGATGGATAGAGGGAGAAGGTAGAAGACAGAGGAGGAGAGATGGATAGAGGGGAGGAGGAGAGATGGATAGAGGGAGAAGACAGAGGAGGAGAGATGGATAGAGGGAAAGACAGAGGAGGAGAGATGGATAGAGGGAGAAGGGAAAGACAGAGGAGGAGAGATGGATAGAGGGAGAAGACAGAGGAGGAGAGATGGATAGAGGGAGAAGGGAAAGACAGCGGAGGAGAGATGGATAGAGGGAGAAGACAGAGGAGGAGAGATGGATAGAGGGAGAAGACAGAGGAGGAGAGATGGATAGAGGGAAAGACAGAGGAGGAGAGATGGATAGAGGGAGAAGGGAGAAGACAGAGGAGGAGAGATGGATAGAGGGAGAAGACAGAGGAGGAGAGATGGATAGAGGGAGATGGGAGAAGACAGAGGAGGAGAGATGGATAGAGGGAGAAGGGAAAGAGAGAGGAGGAGAGATGGATAGAGGGAGAAGGTAGAAGACAGAGGAGGAGAGATGGATAGAGGGAGAAGACAGAGGAGGAGAGATGGATAGAGGGAGAAGGTAGAAGAAAGAGGAGGAGAGATGGATAGAGGGAGAAGGGAAAGACAGAGGAGGAGAGATAGATAGAGGGAGGAGGAGAGAGGGATAGAGGGAGAAGGTAGAAGACAGAGGAGGAGAGATGGATAGAGGGAGGAGGAGAGAGGGATAGAGGGAGAAGGTAGAAGACAGAGGAGGAGAGATGGATAGAGGGAGGAGGAGAGAGGGAGAGGAAGAAGGGAGAAGACATAGGAGGAGAGATGGATAGAGGGAGAAGGGAGAAGACAGAGGAGGAGAGATGGATAGAGGGAGAAGGGAGAAGACAGAGGAGGAGAGATGGATAGAGGGAGAAGACAGAGGAGGAGAGATGGATAGAGGGAGGAGGAGAGAGGGATAGAGGGAGAAGGTAGAAGACAGAGGAGGAGAGATGGATAAAGGGAGGAGGGAGAAGAAAGAGGAGGAGAGATGGATAGAGGGAGAAGGGAAAGACAGAGGAGGAGAGATGGATAGAGGGAGAAGGTAGAAGACAGAGGAGGAGAGATGGATAGAGGGAGTTTGGAGAAGACAGAGGAGGAGAGATGGATAGAGGGAGAAGGGAGAAGACAGAGGAGGAGAGATGGATAGAGGGAGATGGGAGAAGACAGAGGAGGAGAGATGGATAGAGGGAGAAGGGAAAGAGAGAGGAGGAGAGATGGATAGAGGGAGAAGGTAGAAGACAGAGGAGGAGAGATGGATAGAGGGAGGAGGAGAGATGGATAGAGGGAGAAGACAGAGGAGGAGAGATGGATAGAGGGAAAGACAGAGGAGGAGAGATGGATAGAGGGAGAAGGGAAAGACAGAGGATGAGAGATGGATAGAGGGAGAAGACAGAGGAGGAGAGATGGATAGAGGGAGAAGGGAAAGACAGCGGAGGAGAGATGGATAGAGGGAGAAGACAGAGGAGGAGAGATGGATAGAGGGAGAAGACAGAGGAGGAGAGATGGATAGAGGGAAAGACAGAGGAGGAGAGATGGATAGAGGGAGAAGGGAGAAGACAGAGGAGGAGAGATGGATAGAGGGAGAAGACAGAGGAGGAGAGGTGGATAGAGGGAGATGGGAGAAGACAGAGGAGGAGAGATGGATAGAGGGAGAAGGGAAAGAGAGAGGAGGAGAGATGGATAGAGGGAGAAGGTAGAAGACAGAGGAGGAGAGATGGATAGAGGGAGGAGGAGAGATGGATAGAGGGAGAAGACAGAGGAGGAGAGATGGATAGAGGGAAAGACAGAGGAGGAGAGATGGATAGAGGGAGAAGGGAAAGACAGAGGAGGAGAGATGGATAGAGGGAGAAGACAGAGGAGGAGAGATGGATAGAGGGAGAAGGGAAAGACAGCGGAGGAGAGATGGATAGAGGGAGAAGACAGAGGAAGAGAGATGGATAGAGGGAGAAGACAGAGGAGGAGAGATGGATAGAGGGAAAGACAGAGGAGGAGAGATGGATAGAGGGAGAAGGGAGAAGACAGAGGAGGAGAGATGGATAGAGGGAGAAGACAGAGGAGGAGAGATTGATAGAGGGAGAAGGGAAAGACAGACGAGGAGAGATGGATAGAGGGAGAAGGGAAAGAGAGAGGAGGAGAGATGGATAGAGGGAGAAGGTAGAAGACAGAGGAGGAGAGATGGATAGAGGGAGGAGGAGAGATGGATAGAGGGAGAAGACAGAGGAGGAGAGATGGATAGAGGGAAAGACAGAGGAGGAGAGATGGATAGAGGGAGAAGGGAAAGACAGAGGAGGAGAGATGGATAGAGGGAGAAGACAGAGGAGGAGAGATGGATAGAGGGAGAAGGGAAAGACAGCGGAGGAGAGATGGATAGAGGGAGAAGACAGAGGAGGAGAGATGGATAGAGGGAGAAGACAGAGGAGGAGAGATGGATAGAGGGAAAGAAAGAGGAGGAGAGATGGATAGAGGGAGAGGGGAAAGACAGAGGAGGAGAGATGGATAGAGGGAGAAGACAGAGGAGGAGAGATGGATAGAGGGAGAAGGGAAAGACAGACGAGGAGAGATGGATAGAGGGAGAAGGTAGAAGACAGAGGAGGAGAGATGGATAGAGGGAGAAGGTAGAAGACAGAGGAGGAGAGATGGATAGAGGGAGAAGACAGAGGAGGAGAGATGGATAGAGGGAGAAGG
The DNA here is from genome assembly GCF_021184085.1 of Oncorhynchus gorbuscha. NCBI lineage: Eukaryota > Metazoa > Chordata > Actinopteri > Salmoniformes > Salmonidae > Oncorhynchus > Oncorhynchus gorbuscha. Next base: position 37,578,621 of record NC_060174.1, read on the forward strand.
TAGAAGAAAGAGGAGGAGAGATGGATAGAGGGAGGAGGGAGAAGAGAGAGCAGGAGAGATGGATAGAGGGAGAAGACAGAGGAGGAGAGATGGATAGAGGGAGGAGGGAAAGACAGAGGAGGAGAGATGGATAGAGGGAGAAGACAGAGGAGGAGAGATGGATAGAGGGAGAAGGTAGAAGACAGAGGAGGAGAGATGGATAGAGAGGAGGGAAAGACAGAGGAGGAGAGATGGATAGAGGGAGGAGGGAGAAGACAGAGGAGGAGAGATGGATAGAGGGAGAAGGTAGAAGACAGAGGAGGAGAGATGGATAGAGGGAGAAGGTAGAAGACAGAGGAGGAGAGATGGATAGAGGGAGAAGGTAGAAGACAGAGGAGGAGAGATGGATAGAGGGAGAAGACAGAGGAGGAGAGATGGATAGAGGGAGAAGGTAGAAGACAGAGGAGGAGAGAGGGATAGAGAGAGGAGATGAAGTGCTCAAAAAGTCTGGAAGAGATTGCAGAAGAGGGAGAGATGCAGAGAGAAAGAGTAATCACTGATTAGAAGCCTCTCTTGTAATTGTCAGATCTTGTAGTCACCACAGAACTGTCTGTGTATATGTGTATGTGTACTCTCCTCCTCGATCTCCCACTCCACAAAAGCTGTTACTTCTGTTTTTAAATAAGAGCTTATTAGTCTGGCTCAACCCACGCTGTTTAGTCCAAACACACACACACACACACGTCGTTTCCGCGGTCATTAAAATGAGAAGCGTTGTGTGGTGTGGGGGCTGATGAAATACCATTAAGAAATGTAGACACATGTAGAGGATCCCCAGCCTGTATGTATACATATTAAATCAGACAGTGACTAATACTACTGCTGTGACTATGATAGGACACACACACACACACACACACTTCCTTATTAGGAAAATAAACACAAAACAGATGTTTCATGATAAAGCTGTGTGATCAAGTTTCTGCTACATTGAAATAGTAATTAAGATAATGAAGTGTTTGATAATTAGCCATGATGATACACGGCACGATGACATGCCGGGATCATGAAACATTACTCCATCAGAACCTGCTGCGGTTTAACAAAGCTGATTGAGAGAAGGGCAAACAAAAGAGAGGATATTCTTCAACGTGTCTCTAGACTCGGTACAGTAGGTCTTCAAGTAGGCCCAGTAAGTCTTGTAGTTCAGAGACTGTTCAGACCGACGGACGTTAGTCCCATTACGACGGGTTGATTGTGTTACTTAGACTACTGTAAACCAATAGACAGAGCTAACCGTGTGAGCCGGGTCGATGATTATTTAAAACCTCATTGATTGAACAGTTGGATCATTGGTTAGGTCATGTGGTCCAGACTGATGGATCTGATAGGTCAGGTCTGGGAGTCGCAGGGATTCACACAAACACACTTTTTTTCAACGCAGTGCCTTTTTTCGATCTTGTAGAAAACCTTCATCAAGCTTTTCGATATAATGACCAAACCCCTTACCTCTCCTGTAGGCCCACCTCCAGTCCCACCTCCAGTCCCACCTCCAGTCCCAAAGTCCCCTGCTGTCTCTAATCTCCAGTAGTCTACCGTGGCCAGAGGAGTGGTGCATATGAACCAGACGGTAAGCAGTAATATTCAATTATTGTATTCACAGCGCTCCCCCCTCCCTACCGCCCCAAATTGATTTCTTTCAGAACGGGACGCATCGCTCAGCACTGTCACACGCCCGTGTCTCCCTGTCTCCGACATCCCACGCAAATTACTCCTCCATCTGCCCTCCCTCTCTGTCACGCACCTATCCCCTCCCCTCTCCTCTCTGTGCTGTAGTCTGTCATAATGAATATGCACTATCTCCGGTTCCCATCAGCCAGTGCGCCTGCACGTTTAATCGCGCTGTAAGCTGGAGGTATTGTAATAGGAAATTGTTTTGTGTTTTGGTGTGTGATTGAAGCATGCGGCATCTCTTCTCCGGGGAGTGTCTTGTAAAAAAAAGGGGGATGTTTTGATTTCACAACAGAGCTCACTAAAACAAGCTTTTATAAATGATTTCAAATCAATGAAGAGGAGAATTCAGGAGAGAAGAGGGAAAAGAAAGGAAGGGAAGTTGTGTGTTTAAAGTGAGTGAAGTAAGTGATTTCGACACACGTCAATCCTATCTTTCTCAGACCGAGAGGAGAACAGACACATGCTCATAGTTAGACCTCAGGCATGAGTTTAGTGTTCAGAGTGTCTGTGTTTATCATATAAAGGGATAGAGGTCCTGTGTGAGCCTGTTGCTCAGCAGTTCCCATTGTGCCGCGCACACAACATCTTTAGTCACACCTGCTCTACTCATTCAAATGGCTCACTCTCTTTCCTTCTCTCTCTCTCTCTCTTCTCTACAGCGCTCACTCGCTTTCCTTCTCCCTCTCTCTCTCTTCTCTACAGCGCTCACTCTCTTTCCTTCTCTCTCTCTCTCTCTTCTCTACAGCGCTCACTCTCTTTCCTTCTCTCTCTCTCTCTTCTCTACAGCGCTCACTCTCTTTCCTTCTCTCTCTCTCTCTCTTCTCTACAGCGCTCACTCTCTTTCCTTCTCCCTCTCTCTCTCTTCTCTACAGTGCTCACTCTCTCTCTCTTCTCTACAGCGCTCACTCTCTTTCCTTCTCCCTCTCTCTCTCTTCTCTACAGCGCTCACTCTCTTTCCTTCTCTCTCTCTCTCTTCTCTACAGCGCTCACTCTCTTTCCTTCTCTCTCTCTCTCTTCTCTACAGCGCTCACTCTCTTTCCTTCTCTCTTTCTCTCTCTTCTCTACAGCGCTCACTCTCTTTCCTTCTCCCTCTCTCTCTCTTCTCTACAGCGCTCACTCTCTTTCCTTCTCTCTCTCTCTCTGTTCTCTACAGCGCTCACTCTCTTTCCTTCTCCCTCTCTCTCTCTTCTCTACAGCGCTCACTCTCTTTCCTTCTCCCTCTCTCTCTCTTCTCTACAGCACTCACTCTCTTTCCTTCTCTCTCTCTCTCTCTCTCTCTCTCTTTCTCTACAGCGCTCACTCTCTTTCCTTCTCTCTCTCTCTACAGCGCTCTCTCTTCTCTCCTTCTCTCTCAGCGCTCACTCTCTTTCCTTCTCCCTCTCTCTCTCTCTCTTTCTCTACAGCGCTCACTCTCTTTCCTTCTCTCTCTCTCTCTCTCTTCTCTACAGCGCTCACTCTCTTTCCTTCTCCTTCTCTCTCTCTCTCTCTTCTCTACAGCGCTCACTCTCTTTCCTTCTCTCTCTCTCTCTCTCTCTTCTCTACAGCGCTCACTCTCTTTCCTTCTCTCTCTCTCTCTCTTCTCTACAGCGCTCACTCTCTTTCCTTCTCTCTCTCTCTCTTCTCTACAGCGCTCACTCTCTTTCCTTCTCTCTCTCTCTCTCTTCTCTACAGCGCTCACTCTCTTTCCTTCTCTCTATTGTCTCTCCCTTTCTCCATCTCACTCCCTCTCTCCTTCTCTCTATTGTCTCTCCCTTTCTCCATCTCACTCCCCTCTCCTTCTCTCTATTGTCTCTCCCTTTCTCCATCTCACTCCCCTCTCCTTCTCTCTATTGTCTCTCCCTTTCTCCATCTCACTCCCTCTCCTTCTCTCTATTGTCTCTCCCTTTCTCCATCTCACTCCCTCTCCTTCTCTCTATTGTCTCTCCCTTTCTCCATCTCACTCCCCTCTCCTTCTCTCTATTGTCTCTCCCTTTCTCCATCTCACTCCCCTCTCCTTCTCTCTATTGTCTCTCCCTTTCTCCATCTCACTCCCCTCTCCTTCTCTCTATTGTCTCTCCCTTTCTCCATCTCACTCCCCTCTCCTTCTCTCTATTGTCTCTCCCTTTCTCCATCTCACTCCCCTCTCCTTCTCTCTATTGTCTCTCCCTTTCTCCATCTCACTCCCCTCTCCTTCTCTCTATTGTCTCTCCCTTTCTCCATCTCACTCCCCTCTCCTTCTCTCTATTGTCTCTCCCTTTCTCCATCTCACTCCCCTCTCCTTCTCTCTATTGTCTCTCCCTTTCTCCATCTCACTCCCCTCTCCTTCTCTCTATTGTCTCTCCCTTTCTCCATCTCACTCCCCTCTCCTTCTCTCTATTGTCTCTCCCTTTCTCCATCTCACTCCCCTCTCCTTCTCTCTATTGTCTCTCCCTTTCTCCATCTCACTCCCCTCTCCTTCTCTCTATTGTCTCTCCCTTTCTCCATCTCACTCCCCTCTCCTTCTCTCTATTGTCTCTCCCTTTCTCCATCTCACTCCCCTCTCCTTCTCTCTATTGTCTCTCCCTTTCTCCATCTCACTCCCCTCTCCTTCTCTCTATTGTCTCTCCCTTTCTCCATCTCACTCCCTCTCTCCTTCTCTCTATTGTCTCTCCCTTTCTCCATCTCACTCCCTCTCTCCTTCTCTCTATTGTCTCTCCCTTTCTCCATCTCACTCCCTCTCTCCTTCTCTCTATTGTCTCTCCCTTTCTCCATCTCACTCCCTCTCTCCTTCTCTCTATTGTCTCTCCCTTTCTCCATCTCACTCCCCTCCTTCTCTCTATTGTCTCTCCCTTTCTCCATCTCACTCCCCTCTCCTTCTCTCTATTGTCTCTCCCTTTCTCCATCTCACTCCCCTCTCCTTCTCTCTATTGTCTCTCCCTTTCTCCATCTCACTCCCCTCTCCTTCTCTCTATTGTCTCTCCCTTTCTCCATCTCACTCCCCTCTCCTTCTCTCTATTGTCTCTCCCTTTCTCCATCTCACTCCCCTCTCCTTCTCTCTATTGTCTCTCCCTTTCTCCATCTCACTCCCCTCTCCTTCTCTCTATTGTCTCTCCCTTTCTCCATCTCACTCCCTCTCTCCTTCTCTCTATTGTCTCTCCCTTTCTCCATCTCACTCCCCTCTCCTTCTCTCTATTGTCTCTCCCTTTCTCCATCTCACTCCCTCTCCTTCTCTCTATTGTCTCTCCCTTTCTCCATCTCACTCCCCTCTCCTTCTCTCTATTGTCTCTCCCTTTCTCCATCTCACTCCCCTCTCCTTCTCTCTATTGTCTCTCCCTTTCTCCATCTCACTCCCTCTCCTTCTCTATTGTCTCTCCCTTTCTCCATCTCACTCCCCCTCTCCTTCTCTCTATTGTCTCTCCCTTTCTCCATCTCACTCCCCTCTCCTTCTCTCTATTGTCTCTCCATTTCTCCATCTCACTCCCCTCTCCTTCTCTCTATTGTCTCTCCCTTTCTCCATCTCACTCCCCTCTCCTTCTCTCTATTGTCTCTCCCTTTCTCCATCTCACTCCCTCTCTCCTTCTCTCTATTGTCTCTCCCTTTCTCCATCTCACTCCCCTCTCCTTCTCTCTATTGTCTCTCCCTTTCTCCATCTCACTCCCCTCTCCTTCTCTCTTTTGTCTCTCCCTTTCTCCATCTCACTCCCTCTCTCCTTCTCTCTATTGTCTTTCCCGTTCTCCATCTCACTCCCTCTCTCCTTCTCTCTAATTACAGAGACCTCTGTGCCCCAGGTGTGTGTGATATCGACACTTAGCCTCGTACAATAAACTTTATTGGCAAACCCTGCCTGATTGCAGTACTAAACTAGAATAACAAGGAACATGAGAGGAGGGATGCTACGTCAGATAGTGGATGATGCTTATGGTAAACAGATTAGCTGGGTCATTCAATCAAACACGCATTGCAGGAGCTAAGAGCTAATGGGTTCGCAGGATTTTGCGCCATCCCTGCTCTAACACACTCGATTGGACTAATCAAGGTCCTGAGGAGAAGCCGATTAGTAGAATCAGGTATGGTAGAGTAGGTTTGGGATAGAATCCTGCAGAGGGGGTAGCTCTCCATAGGAGGAGGGTTGGCTTGGTCACGTCTTCTCTATGGTGTGGTGCCGCCTATAAGGATGACAGTGAAATAACTATACAGGGAACAAATGAAAGAGACAGAGTTGAAATGTAGCTGGATAAATGGACAGAAAGGAGTGAAGCGATAGAGAGATGGATGAAGGGTGAGAGAAAGGGATGGATTTCCCATAATCAATGATCTATGGGAAATAATCGGTCTATTTTCGGATGGACTTTTAATGTCTGTTAGATGCCATTAAAATCCTTCCTGCTCTGAGTGTCCTGTCTGAATTCCCATATTGGCTGCTGTTTGATCTGATATACATCTAATGGCTGTCAATGGCAGTGGATGAGCCCAGTCCTGTACACAGGAACATAGCTTTAGAAACAAACCCTGGGTTGTTGTGTATGGAGATTATTATGGATCATAGATTTATTGAGCTGTGTGCCAGGGAGACATGAAAATGTGTCGAGGATTACACTTTCAAAACACATCTATTCTAATACTATAATAACTCATTTTATACTGGGAACCATTTGTCAATTTTCCCTCAACTCATCGGCACTCCAAATCACTATGATATATGCTTTTCTTTGTTTGTTTCTTATAATATGAAATATGAAAATGAAAGTACAGCACCACAACTATTTCATTGATGGTTCAAATTCCTTTTTACCAATATAAATATCCATTATAATCAGAAATAACTGCCAGGCTCTGTATCACACAAGAGGCTGAAACACAACCATCAGTATATTTAGTTACAGCAGAAGCACGGCACTGGAGTAACACACAAACACACACAGACACACACTGCTGTAATTCTCTCCAGCACTCCAAAGGTACTCCACAGAGGAAAGCCTTCTGAAGGGAACAGGCTCTACAATTCATTCCTGAACAATGGAGTCCCACACAATACCTACAGGGCAAACTCTCTCTGAGTGGAATATGAACAGAAAATCCTCTTTATATCGGATACAGAATTACCAGCCAATGTACTGAATCAATTTAGTAACAGTGGAGGAATGTGTGTGTGTGTATAAGAGAGAGGTAGAGGGTGATAGAAAGAAACACAAACAGTCGCACACGGACACGTACGCACGCACACGCACGCACACACACGCACGCACACACACGCACGCACGCACCTCGTGGGGGTTTAAGAAGCGGGCTCTGTAGTCTCACATCAAAGGAAACAGGAAGCTAAATCAAAACAGTTACATACACACCCCAAACAGCCTTCTACCAGTAATACAGTCCCAACCCCCATTAGAATAATACCACTCCTAAACCAACCACCGCTGTCCTCTGGAACTCACTGAGATTGGGTTAGAGCTCTGTGACTACAGGGTGACTGAGGTGATAGATGTGTCACTAAATGACATTGTAGTCAACTAGAAAATACTCTTATCCAGAGCAACTTACAGTTAGTGCTTTCATCTTAAGATCGCTGGGTGAGTCACCACGTAGCACAGTCAACGCGTTCCATCAGCTACTTCTTACGAATATCTAGTACATTTACATTTGAGTTATTTAGCAGACGCTGTTATGCAGAGCAACTTACAGGAGCAATTAGGGTTAAGTGTCTTGCTCAAGGGCACATCAACAGATCACCTAGTTGGCTCGGGGATTGGATCCAGCGACCTTTCGGTTACTGGCCCAACGCCCTTAAAGGCTTTTTTATCTGTTATTATTTTATTTATTTTCTTTTTCTCCAACAATTTGGTGATGTTCATTTGGTAGTTACAGTGTTGTCCCATCGCTGCAACTCCCGTACGGACTCGGGAGGGGCGAAGGTCGAGAGCCGTAGACCACTTTTTTAACTGAGAGTCAACTGAGAAGCAATAATGACAACCCCAACTTCATCATGAATTATTCTCTTCTTTTTGTTTTAATGTATTTTGAGCATCTGGAAAACACTCAATTAAATTACATGAATAAATCCATCAATTAATTATGATACTAGATCAAATGTGCAGAAATAGTACATGTTCCAGCTTACATTTATGTTACAGAACAACCAAACAACACATCTATGTGAGCCTAAATCTGACCGCAGCCAAACACCACTGTTCCGTAGCCCAGGCAGACCCAGCTCGTCGCTCAGTCAGCGCACAGCTATCTCAGCTCATTCAGTTGAACTCTAATGCCCCCTACTGGTATCAAACACTTGACTTGACTTGTACTTAGTATATATTTTTAAAATTCCAGTTATAAGAGCAGGGGGATTCATGGGAGTGTTTAACATAGAGAAGATCCCTAACAGGGAAGAGTCCTTTTTAACAGCAAAAACTGTATAGTAGGAAAGCTGTGTGCATGAGTCTGACATCCTGACTTCACTGAGCTCTCTCTCTCTCTCTCTCTCTCTCTCTCTCTCTCTCTCTCTCTCTCTCTCTCTCTCTCTCTCTCTCTCTCTCTCTCTCGCTCTCTCGCTCTCTCGCTCTCTCACTCTCTCGCTCTCTCTCGCTCTCTCGGCCTTGGCACTAGTGTCCTGCTGGTTCTCTTGGCAGAGCTGTGGTGTCTCTGACTCACCCTCCATATGCCCTTTGGCTGTACAGCCTGGCACAAAGACAGGGAGGAGAGGGGGACATGGGGGTAGGAGAGGAGGACATGGGGATAGGAGAGGGGTACATGAAGGTAGGAGAGTTGGACATGGGGATAGGAGAGGGGGACATGGGGGCAGGAGAGGGAGACTTGAAGGTAGGAGAGGGGGACATGGGGGTAGGAAAGGGGGACATGGGGATAGGAGAGGGGGACATGAAGGTAGGAGAGGGGGACATGGGGATAGGAGAGGGGGACATGGGGATAGGAGAGGGGGACATGGGGGTACAGAAGAGGGTAGGGGTAATAGGTTAAAAAAAGGGGCCATCTAGGGGATTAGTGTTTTCTGTGTGCATGTGTGTGGGTGCGTGCGTGTAAGACAAGGGCTATAGTTGGCTATGGGGAATGCAGCAGTGTGGCGGAATGCAGCAGCAGCCTACTGTCTCTCTCAGTGTGTCTGGTAGGAGGCCATTAGACAGAGAAACACATGGGGCCTCACCTTGAAGAACCACTGACCCTACACTCCTTTACTGCTATACAATTAAAGGGAGGGAGAGAAAGACAGAGAGAGAAAGAGTAAGAGAGAGGGAGAGAGTGCAGGGGAGGGAAGGAGAAAAGAGAAGGAAGGGGGAGAGGGAAAGAAAGGGAGAGAAAGATGTAGTTTCATAAAGAGCACTGACCCAAATGGCATTCAGTAATTCTTCTCTGCACCAAAGGTAAGATAATCACAACGCAAATCCTTTCTCCCCCCCCCCCCCCCCCCCCTCCCCCACCCCCCCCGCTCCCCCACTCCCCCACTCCCTCTCTTTAACTCTGTTAACTATAACCATGTGTAATAATCACATACTGTAGCATATAACCTCCATCCAGAGCATCTCCTCTGTGCTCCTCGTTTTATTTTAATTAAAGACATTTTCTCCATTCAGAACCCCTCCATCTCAGATCACTCTGATCTGCTCTTGAGTGGACACACAAAGAGGGGGGCCTCTTGTTTTAGAACAATTTAATTCTGGATTAGTCTGTGTGGTAATGTTATTAAGGTTCCATAAAGTGTGTCTAACAGCCCACCTATCTACCGTATCTAAAACTGCAGTCCCATGTGGTCAAGGACCTAAACAACACTGGTACAAATTCATATTTGAGAATGATTTGATAATTCAAATATATCTGCATGACAATGCAGACCATATCCGCCAGAGCTCTCGTAAGATGGACGTCAAAAATCGGGCAAAAATATATAGGTCCAAAGAAGCAAGACTCCATTGATTTCTTTCTCTCTCTTTACATGGACTAGAAAACACCCACACACCGCTTCAGAGTAGCATTCTGTTTATATGTTTAATACCACAAACATCAATGACATTATCCAATCATTAGTTCACGCTCCAATACACACTTAATGCACAGACACGGTGTAGCCAGATCATACTCAATAAAAACATCATATACCACTCAATCAAATCCACACACACACACACACACACACACACACACACACACACACACACACACACACACACACACACACACACACACACACACACACACACACACACACACGCACACACACACACACACACACACACAAACACACACACACACACACACTGGCCTTGGTGCCTAAAACAGTTATCCCTGGCTCGATACGGGGGGAGTGGAAGGGGGAGAAAGGGGGCATGCAGCATGGAGTGGGAGAGAGGGGGAGAAAGGAGAAGGAGAGAGGGGACGATGGAGGAGAGCGAAAGCAAAAATGTGTTGTTTTCTAAGCACAGCTCTCAAGGTGATAGCCCTGACATTGGCTGGCCAGACAGACCTCTGAGACAGACAGACAGACTCTCCATGTTAAACAGCCTCCAAGTCTGGACACATACCAAGTGTATTGTTCATCAGGAGAGCTTGGTCGACCCAGCCCCAGCCTAACTTTAAGCCCAAGTCTGAGTCCTAGCCCCAGACTCAGCTCTGCTAAACTTGACAATCGCAATTCAATAGTTCTTTGTTGCATGTGATTGAGAAAGGTATGGGGGGGGGAGTCATATTGATATCAAACATACTT
>NC_060174.1:37594001-37809001 GCF_021184085.1 Oncorhynchus gorbuscha
TTAGCAGTCTGTCCAGGCCTGACCTCCAGGTCGGGGTAATTTAGGCCAGCCTCGGCCTAGCCCCAGCCCAGACACATACACCCTTAGTGGGCAACAGGTCCTCATGGCCTCCCTGAGGTGTCTGGAGCTAGAGGAAGGCCAGAGGTACACCTAAAGTAAGCCTGCTTTGAGCCTGTAGTTCTATTCCAGTGCTCTGTATCACTGTAGTGTCTCTCCAGTGTGAATGAAGATGTTCTCTACCTGTGCTGTTCCTAATCAACTGTAATGACTTCATCCCAGGGAGCTGGCAGCTCATTACCCCCAATACATCTGTAGAGGTCTGGAACTGGAGGGACCTCTGTGCCCCCCCCACTCCCCATCTCTCTCTCTCTGCACGGCTGAGCACCACGCAGACCGGCACAGAGAGGCTGTCACAGCCCACAGCAGAGATACTGTGATGGGGCTAAACTCTCCGCCTGTGTGTATGTGTGACCTTACACCTGACAATGAGGCGCTACTGTACAGTAGCGGCACTGAGATGTATACATTCTCTCTCTCATACACACAGTCTCAGAGTGTCTCAGACAGGTCATTATGTATTTCTGTGGTCAGTGACCTGTGCACCTTGTTGAGTCATCTCCTAATAGCAGCAGAGCAGAGCCTGTGATACCCTAAACCAAGACAGAGAGAGAGAGAGAGAGAGAGAGAGAGAGAGAGAGAGAGAGAGAGAGAGAGAGAGAGAGAGAGAGAGAGAGAGAGAGAGAGAGAGAGAGAGAGAGAGAGAGAGAGAGAGAGAGAGAGAGAGAGAAAAAAAAAAGTGAGATGGAGAGCAAAGCACAGAGGATCTAGTGTGACGACCCTCCCACTCTGTCTGCCGTATTCTGTCTTTGTTCTTGTTTTCTTATTAGGATGCCGGTGGGCGGAGTTGAGAGGGTCGTCAGCTACATGGGAAACACCTGGGCCAGGTGTCTCCCAGGATAAATAGACCTCTTCAACATTCATGGAGGAGACTCTCTCCATGCAGACACCTGTTGTAGATTGTGGTGTGGTTCTTGGTGGCCTTTTGTTTGTTTGCTTTGGCACCTTTCAACACCCTGCATTATCACATTCATGCATGCAAAACACTCACTTACACTACGGACTACTGATTACACACACCATTGGATATTTTCCTTAGTTGCTTTAGTTAATAAATATATCTTTTGTTACTCCTTATCTCCACGTTGTCTCCCTTCGTTACGGGCTTTGAGCCGGTTCGTGACAAGTGGGGGCTCATCCGGGATCTTTGAACTATTGGTTTGGGGAGGCCTTGGAAAAGTGGTTGGGCAGGGTGAAGTGCGTCCTGTTCGGGCTAAAGTGGTGGCTATTGATGCTTTTCCACCACCAACTACTAAAAAGGAACTGATGCGTTTCTTGGGCATGATTGGTTATTACCGTAGTTTTTGTAATAACTTCTCTACTGTGGTCGCTCCCTTGACAGATATGCTGAAAGCTAAGGCTGTTTACGTTTGGTCTACTCGTTGTCAACACGCTTTTGAAGATTCAAAGAGGTTGCTTACCTCAACTCCAGTGCTGGCTGCTCCTCGCATGGATTTGTCATTTACCTTGCAGGTGGATGCTAGTCATGTGGGGGCAGGTGCAGTTTTGCTGCAAGCAGATGTGTCTGGGATTGAGAAGCCTGTTAGTTTCTTTTCTAAAAAGTTTAACGATTATCAGTTGAACTATTCGGTTATTGAAAAGGAAGCGCTAGCACTCATTTGGGCGCTACAACACTTCGAAGTGTATGTCGGGTCGGGGGTAGTACCTATTGTGGTCTACACCGACCATAACCCCTCACTTTTTTGAGGTCCATGATGTGTCCAAACCAGAGGATAATGCGATGGTGTTTATTTTACAATCATTCCATCTCGATGTGAGGCACATCCGGGGGACTGAAAACGTGATTGCTGATGCGCTCTCTCGTGCGCCCTGTTCCTAATGTTTACGTGACTAACCATTGTTTCGTATTGTCATGTTCTCTCTGTCCTGTCTGCTCCCTCCTGGTCTTGTTTTCTTTCCTCTTAAATGTTGCTTCCTGTGCGAAGGTTGCTGAGGTCTGGGGAGGAGGTTGGCTGGGGCAAATTGTAAGTGTGAACACGTAAACCCTCATCAATTTGGGGCACAGAGGCCTGTGTCAAAGAGGCCTGTGTCAATTTGGGGCGCAGAGGCCTGTGTCAATTTGGGGCGCAGAGGCCTGTGTCAATTTGGGGCGCAGAGGCCTGTGTCAATTTGGGGCGCAGAGGCCTGTGTCAATTTGGGACGCAGAGGCCTGTGTCAATTTGGGACGCAGAGGCCTGTGTCAATTTGGGACGCAGAGGCCTGTGTCAATTTGGGACGCAGAGGCCTGTGTCAATTTGGGACGCAGAGGCCTGTGTCAATTTGGGACGCGGGAGGCTGGTATGTTGTTCCGGGGTCCTTGTTGGTCCCCGGTTTTATGGGGGGAATGTGACGACCCTCCCACTCTGTCTGCCGTATTCTGTCTTTGTTCTTGTTTTCTTATTAGGATGCCGGTGGGCGGAGTTGAGAGGGTCGTCAGCTACATGGGAAACACCTGGGCCAGGTGTCTCCCAGGATAAATAGACCTCTTCAACATTCATGGAGGAGACTCTCTCCATGCAGACACCTGTTGTAGATTGTGGTGTGGTTCTTGGTGGCCTTTTGTTTGTTTGCTTTGGCACCTTTCAACACCCTGCATTATCACATTCATGCATGCAAAACACTCACTTACACTACGGACTACTGATTACACACACCATTGGATATTTTCCTTAGTTGCTTTAGTTAATAAATATATCTTTTGTTACTCCTTATCTCCACGTTGTCTCCCTTCGTTACGGGCTTTGAGCCGGTTCGTGACACTAGTTAAAGGGCCTGTCTTGTGTCGTCACTCAGAGGACAGAGCTGAATAGTTTACGACTGTCTGAGTGCTGGACGGCGCCTGGTCAGAAGTTCTACCCTACATATGTGAAAAGGTGTGCTGGCACCCCAGGCTGAATGCTGGGTAATTATTAGTATGCTTGATCGCTAAGGGAGCCTGGGAGTGGGTGCTGAAGGTACACCCCCCCAGGGAATGAACATTGAACCAGAGAGACTCCTCTGAACCTCTACCCATAACCCACCTCTTCTCCGACCATTAAAGTGGAGTGAAGTTGCCCTTAGATACTAATCTCAGGTCGGTCTTGTGTTTTATGCTTAATGGTTGAGGTTAGGATCTGATTAGGGTAAGCCGATTCTAGACCAGTGTCTAAGTGCAACGTCCACCCAGAGAAGCTCCTGAAGTAGTCGTGAAGATGCTAGTCAAGAAATTGTCTTCAGAATGAAAGGTTACATACAGTGGTGGGAAAAGTACCCAATCGTCATACTTGAGTTAAAGTTAAAAGATACCTTAATAGAAAATGACTCAAGTAAAAGTAAAAGTCACCCAGTAAAATATTACTTTGAGTAAAATCCTTTTGGTAAAAAATATACTTAATTGTCGAAAGTAAATGTAATTGCTAAAATATACATAATCAAAAGCAAAAATATAAATAATTTCAAATTCCTTATATTAAGCGAACCTGAGCCTCTCCTTGTTCGGGCGGTGCTCGGTGTTCGACGTCACCGGTCTTCTAGTCATCATTGATCCATTTTTCATTTTCCATTGGTTTTGTCTTGTCTTCCCACACACCTGTTTTCAATCCCATTCATTACCTGTTGTGTATTTAACCCTCTGTTTCCCCTCATGTCTTTGTCAGAGATTGTTTTATTGTCCGTGTTGTTTATTTGTTGTGTTGGTGCGCGACGGGTCCTCGTACCCACGTTTGTTCATGTCTGTACTTTTAGTGTTATGGAGCATGTTCCGCGGACATTTATTAAAAGACTCCATTATGACTCTCCTGCGCCTGACTTCCCTGCCACCTATACACACGGCGCTGACAGAACCAGACGGCACAAAGTTTTGATTTATTTGATGGATATCCAGAGGAACACTCCAACACTCATTTACAAGCGAAGCGTTTGTGTTTAGTGAGTCCGTCAGATTAGAGGCAGTAGGGATGACCAGGGATGTTCTCTTGAAAAATGAATGAATTGGCCAATATCCTTGTCCTGCTAAGTATTCAGAATGTAACAAGTACTTTTGGGTGTACGGGAAAATGTAGTAAAAAGTACATTTGTTTTCTTTAGGAATGTAGTGGAGTAAAAAAAAGTTGTCAAAAATATAAATAGCAAAGTTCGGAAACCCCCAAAAACTACTTAAGTAGTCCTTTCAAGTATTTTTACTTAAGTACTTTACAGCGCTGGTTACGTATACACACACACACACACACACACACACACACACACACACACACACACACACACACACACACACACACACACACACACACACACACACACACACACACACACACACACACACACACACACACACATGCATACACACACACACGCACGCACGCACAACCACAATATGACCTAAACTATAGAGTTAGACAGTAGATATGAGTGCTGTGTGGGATTTAACTCACCCAGAATGCTCTATATTTCCACATTCATTTTCCCTCACATCCTAAAGCTTGAGATAAGAGATGCGTTTAGCCTCTCGCACATACACACCACTGCAGGCTAGAGTATTCAGTTGTGATAACCGCACTAAAGGACAGAGTGAAAGTCCCACTTTAAAGGCGTTGGATTATCTACTAGCGGGAAACGGGGGGCCAGGCACGGCCGAAACGGGGGGCCAGGCACGGCCGAAACGGGGGGCCAGGCACGGCCGAAACGGGGGGCCAGGCACGGCCGAAACGGGGGGCCAGGCACGGCCAAAACGGGGGGCCTAGCACGGCCGTACTGATCTCTGATAAGCCAGATGAAGGCATGGAGAGTGGAACATGATGTTAGTGAGTGATAGTCTGGCTGATGATTAAAACGTCATGGCTCTTCATAGATGCCTTGCTCCACATCTGATCACAGTGAGGGAGGGAGCTGCAATACCCTGCTATGTTAATATTAGGAATATATGTTGCTATTCTTTCTCCTCAGATGACTGCTTTACATATTTAAGCCACTAAAATACAACACTTGACTGGTAAGGAGAGCATTAATAATATTGTATATTTAGTGAAAACGAACACTGGATTTCTTCATTAATTTGAGAGTATGGGCCGACACCAACTAACAGTGCACACAGCGCACTGAACTAGGCAATACACGGTGCATTCAGAAAGTACTCAGACCCTTTGACTTTTTCCACATTTTGTTATGTTACAGCCTCATTCTAAAAATAATTAAATGAATGTTTTTCATCAATCTACACACAATACCACGATGATGACAAATCCAAAACAGGTTTTTATAAAACATTTTACATTTATAAACAGGAATATGTTATTTACATTCAGACCGTTCACTATGAGACTCAAAATTTAGTTCAGGTGCATCCTGTTTCCATTGATCATCCTTGAGATGTTTCTACAACTTGATTGGAGTCCACCTGTGGTAAATTCAATTGATTGGACATGATTTGGAAAAGCACACACCTGTCTATATAAGGTCCCACAGTTAACAATGCATGTCAGAGCAAAAACCAAGCCATGAGGTCAAAGGAATTGTCCATGTCCGAGCTCATAGACAGGATTGTGTCGAGGAACAGATCTGGTGAAGGATACCAAAACATGTCTGCAGCATTGAAGGTCCCCAAGAACAAAGTGGCCTTCATCATTCTTAAATGGAAGACGTTTGGATCCACCAACACTCTTCCTAGAGCTGTCTGCCCGGCCAAACTGAGCAATCAGGGGGAGAAGGGCCTTGGTCAGGGAGGTGACCAGAACCCAATGGTCACTCTGACAGAGCTACAGAGTTCCTCTGTAGAGATCGGAGAACCTTCCAGAAGGACAACCATCTCTGCAGCACTCCATCAAATCAGGCCTTTATGTTAGAGTGGCCAGACAGAAGCCACTCCTCAGTAAAACGCACATGACAGCCCGCTTGGTGTTTGCCTAAAGGCACTTAAAGGACTCTCAGACCATGAGAAACAAGATTCTATGGTCTGATGAAACCAAGATTGAACTCTTTGGCCTGAATGCCAAGCGTCACATCTGGAGGAAACCTGGCACAATTGCTACGGTGAAGCATGGTGGTCGCAGCGTCATGTTGTGGTTTTTTTTTCATTGGCAGGGACTGGGAGACTAGTCCGGATCAAGGGAAAGATGAATGAAGTACAGAGATATCGTTGATGAAAACCTGCTCCAGAGCGCCCAGGACCTCGGAAGGTGAACCTTCGCCCACAGTTTAACAGAACTACGCCCCTAAGCACACAGCCAAGACAACGCAGGAGTGGCATCGGGACAAGTCTCTGACTGTCCTTGAGTGGCCCAGACAGAGCCTGGACTTGAACCCGATCGAACATCTCTGGAGAGATCTGAAAATAGCTGTGCAGCGACACTCCCCATCCAACCTGACAGAGCTTGAGAGGATCTGCAAAGAAGAATGGGAGAACATTGTAGCTTCAACATTGTAGAGTCATACCCAAGAAGAGTCTGTAATCGATGCCAAAGGTGCTTCAACAAAGTACTGAGTAAAGGGTCTGAATACGTGTGATATGTAAATGTGATATTTCATTTTTAAAATGTTTATACATTTGCAGAAATGTCTAAAAATCTGTTCTTGCTTCGCCATTATGGGGTAGTGTGTGTAGATTGATGAGGGTAGAAAATGATTGAATACATTTTAGAATAAAGCTCAAACGTAACAAAATATGGAAAAAGTCAAGGGGTCTGAATACTTTCCGAATGCACTGTATATATGGCAGAGTGATGGGTGCTGTTGTGATTCTGGATGGCCATTTAGCTAGAAACAATGACAAGAAACTGCCATGTGGGGAATTGTAAGTGGCTCGTTCCAGCTGATTTCATCTGGTTCTTGATGCCATGTCTCGTTCTGAGGTGTTTTGACAGATATCATGTCAATGCTAATATTGAAAAAATTTGCTGTAGCAACTGTAGCAATGTATTGTAGAGGCAACAAGTGCTCATTCATTGTGCACATTGTCACGGCTCCTCCTCTGCCTTGCAGCGGCGGTTCCTGCTGCAAGGCAGAGGAGGAGCCGTGACAACATGTATTTTATGTTTTCAATAAACATTGCAGACAAAATATACAGTGGCAAGAAAAATGATGTGAACCACAACAATAAACAAACACTGTCTGCTTAAAGTAATAACACACAAACAATTATACTTGTTCATGTCTTTATTGAACGCACAGTGATAACATTCACAGTGCAGGGTGGGAAAAGTACATGAACCCTTGGATTTAATAACTGGGTGACCCTTCTTTGGCAGCAATAAACTCAAGATGGCGTAGCAGTCGGACGTGTGTTTAGTCTTGTCCCGTCCTGTCTAGTGTAAATATAGTTTTATTCGTTTTTTTTCTGTATATATTTCGTACATATTTTAATCTCACTTTCCAACTAGAGCTGAATATACTCTCCTGCAACCCGCATCACCCAATGTGGTACGGATCTGCTTTTTCTATACTTTACTTTAGAACCGGAACCCCCATCAGAAGCTAGCCAGCTAACTAGCTACTAGCTAGTACTCAGTTAGCCATTGCTAGCGGTCTTCAAAGCTAACTAGGACACCAGCGCGACATCAACCCAGAGCACATCAGACTGCTTTTTCTCCGGATTCCTACCGCAAGCTCTGAACCTTTACACCGGATCATCGCAACTAGCTAGCTGCAATCCGAGTGGCTACTCCTGGCTAACGTCTCTGTCCCAAAACAAGCACCAATTAGCCTTGAGCTAGCCTCGAGCTAAGCCCATCTCCCGACTAGCCGAAGAGGCCCAACAATACCTCTTTTGCCAATTGGCCTGGACCCTTTACTGCCGACACGGAGCCCCGCCGATCCATCACGACTGGTCCGCCGACATAATCGTCCGAGGTGGTTTCAACAGGCTTTTTCGTTGCGACATCGTCAAAGATCCATCTGCCGGCCAAGGCCCGCGAGCTTTCTGAAACGCTGTGTCTCCAGCTCACCTAGCGTACTAGAGCACCTGTAGCATACTCCTGGGCTACAATTACCCGGGCCCACGACCGGTCTGTCGATGTCACCGCATGAAGAGGAATAAACAGACTCACCCCATCGCGACGTCCCCCCAAAGGTTAACTCTCTAGCCCTCGCTATCTCCCTGCTTGCTAATTGGGCCTGCTAACGGCTAGCTTGTCTAGCCCAGGCCTACGAACTGTTAGCTTGTTAGCACAGGCCTGCTAACCATCCGAATCACTGCATCCCAAACACTCTGAACCCATTTACTTTCTATCTCTTTTTGATTTTTATTTTGTTTATACCTTCCGGAAACTTGCCTCACCCACTGTGGTACGGAATCGCTGTTACTTTTAATTTTAATTTTATTTTTATGACACACTCAAGAACCTCCAGACGCTAACCAGCTAACTAGCTACAAGCTATTTAGTCATTGTTAGTTAAAAAAATAATAATAATAAAATAAAAAACCTGGATAACACTCGCCAGCCCAGCCCCCTGCCCCATCCACCGCTGCCCCCTGGACACTGATCTCTTGGCTACATAGCTGACGCACACTGGACTGCCCATTAATCACGGTACTCCACTCTGCTTGTTTGTTTTATCTGTCGGCCCAGTTGCCTAGTCAACGCCATTTTACCTGCTGTTTGTTGTGCTAGCTGATTAGCCTCGCCCACTGTTTTTAGCTAGCTTTCTCAATTCAACACCTGTGACTACTGTATGCCTCGCTGTATGTCTCTCTCAAATGTCAATATGCCTTGTATACTGTTGTTCAGGTTAGTTATCATTGTTTTAGTTCACAATGGAGCCCCTAGATCCACTCTGCATACCCCTGTTACCTCCCTTGTCCCACCCCCCACACATGCGGTGACATCACCCATTACAACCAGCATGTCCAGAGATACAACCTCTCTCATCATCACCCAGTGCCTGGGCTTACCTCCGCTGTACCCGCACCCCACCATACCCCTGTCTGCGCATTATGCCCTGAATATATTCTACCATGCCCAGAAACCTGCTCCTCTTATCCTCTGCCCCCATAGCTCTAGGCGACCAGTTTTGATAGCCTTTAGCCGTACCCTCATACTACTCCTTCTCTGTTCCGCGGGTGATGTGGAGGTAAACCCAGGCCCCGCATGTCCCGAGGTACCCTCATTTGTTGACTTCTGTGATCGAAAAAGTCTTGGTTTTATGCATGTCAACATCAGAAGCCTCCTCCCTAAGTTTGTTTTACTCACTGCTTTAGCACACTCTGCTAACCCTGATGTCCTTGCCTTGTCTGAATCCTGGCTCAGGAAGGCCACCAAAAATTCAGAGATTTCCATACCCAACTATAACATCTTCCGTCAAGATAGAACTGCCAAAGGGGGCGGAGTCGCAGTCTACTGCAGAGATAGCCTGCAAAGTAATGTCATACTTTCCAGGTCCATACCCAAACAGTTTGAACTACTAATTTTGAAAATTACTCTCTCCAGAAACAAGTCTCTCACTGTTGCCGCCTGCTACCGACCCCCCCTCAGCTCCCAGCTGTGCCCTGGACACCATTTGTGAATTGATCGCCCCCCCATCTAGCTTCAGAGTTCGTTCTGTTAGGTGACCTAAACTGGGATATGCTTAACACCCCGGCAGTCCTACAATCTAAGCTAGATGCCCTCAATCTCACTCAAATCATCAAGGAACCCACCAGGTACAACCCTAACTCTGTAAACAAGGGCACCCTCATAGACGTCATCCTGACCAACTGGCCCTCCAAATATACCTCTGCTGTCTTCAACCAGGATCTCAGCGATCACTGCCTCATCGCCTGTATCCGCCACGGAGCCGCAGTCAAACGACCACCCCTCATCACTGTCATACGCTCCCTAAAACACTTCTGTGAGCAGGCCTTTCTAATCGACCTGGCCCGGGTATCCTGGAAGGACATTGACCTCATCCCGTCAGTTGAGGATGCATGGTCATTCTTTAAAAGTAACTTCCTCACCATTCTAGATAAGCATGCTCCGTTCAAAAAATGCAGAACCAAGAACAGATACAGCCCTTGGTTCACTCCAGACCTGACTGCCCTCGACCAGCACAAAAACATCCTGTGGCGGACTGCAATAGCATCGAATTAGCCCCCGTGATATGCAACTGTTCAGGGAAGTCAGGAACCAATACACGCAGTCAGTCAGGAAAGCTAAGGCCAGCTTCTTCAGGCAAAAGTTTGCATCCTGTAGCTCCAACTCCAAAAAGTTCTGGGACACTGTGAAGTCCATGGAGAACAAGAGCACCTCCTCCCAGCTGCCCACTGCACTGAGGCTAGGAAACACGGTCTCCACCGATAAATCCATGATTATCGAAAACTTCAATAAGCACTTCTCAACGGCTGGCCATGCCTTCCGCCTGGCTACTCCAACCTCGGCCAACAGCTCCGCCCCCCCTGTAGCTCCTCACCCAAGCCTCTCCAGGTTCTCCTTTACCCAAATCCAGATAGCAGATGTTCTGAAAGAGCTGCAAAACCTGGACCCGTACAAATCAGCTGGGCTTGACAATCTGGACCCGCTATTTCTGAAACTATCTGCCGCCATTGTCGCAACCCCTATTACCAGCCTGTTCAACCTCTCTTTCATATCGTCTGAGATCCCCAAGGATTGGAAAGCTGCCGCAGTCATCCCCCTCTTCAAAGGGGGAGACACCCTGGACCCAAACTGTTACAGACCTATATCCATCCTGCCCTGCCTATCTAAGGTCTTCGAAAGCCAAGTCAACAAACAGGTCACTGACCATCTCGAATCCCACCGTACCTTCTCCGCTGTGCAATCTGGTCTCCGAGCCGGTCACGGGTGCACCTCAGCCACACTTAAGGTACTAAACGATATCATAACCGCCATCGATAAAAGACAGTACTGTGCAGCCGTCTTAATCGACCTCGCCAAGGCTTTTGACTCTGGCAATCACCATATTCTTATCGGCAGACTCAACAGCCTCGGTTTTTCAGATGACTGCCTTGCCTGGTTCACCAATTACTTTGCAGACAGAGTTCAGTGTGTCAAATCGGAGGGCATGCTGTCCGGTCCTCTGGCAGTCTCTATGGGGGTGCCACAGGGTTCAATTCTCGGGCCGACTCTTTTCTCTGTGTATATCAATGATGTTGCTCTTGCTGCGGGCGATTCCCTGATCCACCTCTACGCAGACGACACCATTCTATATACTTTCGGCCTGTCATTGGACACTGTGCTATCTAACCTCCAAACGAGCTTCAATGCCATACAGCACTCCTTCCGTGGCCTACAACTGCTCTTAAACGCGAGTAAAACCAAATGCATGCTTTTCAACCGATCGCTGCCTGCACCCGCATGCCCGACTAGCATCACCACCCTGGATGGTTCCGACCTTGAATATGTGGACATCTATAAGTACCTAGGTGTCTGGCTAGACTGCAAACTCTCCTTCCAGACCCACATCAAACATCTCCAATCGAAAATCAAATCAAGAGTCGGCTTTCTATTCCGCAACAAAGCCTCCTTCACTCACGCTGCCAAGCTTACCCTAGTAAAACTGACTATCCTACCGATCCTCGACTTCGGTGATGTCATCTACAAAATGGCTTCCAACACTCTACTCAGCAAACTGGATGCAGTCTATCACAGTGCCATCCGTTTTGTCACTAAAGCACCTTATACCACCCACCACTGCGACTTGTATGCTCTAGTCGGCTGGCCCTCACTACATATTCATCGCCAGACCCACTGGCTCCAGGTCATCTACAAGTCCATGCTAGGTAAAGCTCCGCCTTATCTCAGTTCACTGGTCACGATGGCAACACCCATCCGTAGCACGCGCTCCAGCAGGTGTATCTCACTGATCATCCCTAAAGCCAACACATCATTTGGCCGCCTTTCGTTCCAGTACTCTGCTGCCTGTGACTGGAACGAATTGCAAAAATCGCTGAAGTTGGAGACTTTTATCTCCCTCACCAACTTCAAACATCAGCTATCCGAGCAGCTAACCGATCGCTGCAGCTGTACATAGTCTATAGGATAATAGCCCACCCATTTTCACCTACCTCATTCCCATACTGTTTTTTTTATACTGTTTTTATTTATTTATTTTTCTGCTCTTTTGCACACCAATATCTCTACCTGTACATGACCATCTGATCATTTATCACTCCAGTGTTAATCTGCAAAACTGTATTATTCGCCTACCTCCTCATGCCTTTTGCACACATTGTATATAGCTGGTTAAATAAAGGTGAAATAAAAAAATAAAAATAAAAAAACAAACGTTTTCTGTAGTTGCGGATCTGATCTGCACAACGGTCATGAGGAATTTTGGACCGTTCCACTTTACAAAACTGTTTCAGTTCAGCAATATTCTTAAGATGTCTGGTGTGAACCGCTCTCGACGTCATGCCACAGCATTTTAAATGGGGTTGAGGTCAGGACTCTAACTGGGCGACTCCAGAAGGCGTACTTTCTTCTGTTGACGACATTCTGTGTTTTGGGTCGTTTACCTATTGCATCACCCAACTTCTGTTGAGCTTCAATTGGCGGACAGATAGCCTTTTTATTCTCCTGCAAAAAAATTGATAACTTGGGAATTCATTTTTCCGTTGCTGATAGCAAGCTGTCCAGGCCCTGAGGCAGCCAGGCAGCCCCAAACCATAATGCTCCCTCCACCATACTTTACAGTTGGGATGAGGTTTTGATGTTGGTGTGCTGTCCCTTTTTCCCCCCAAACATAGTGTTGTGTGTTCCTTCCAAACAACTCAACTTCAGTTTAATCTGTCCACAGAATATTTTGCCAGAAACGCTGTGGAACATCCAGGTGCACTTTTGCAAACTTCAGACATGCAGCAATGTTTTTTTTAAACAGCAGTGGCTTCTTCCGTGTTGTCCTCCCATGAACACCATTCTTGTTTAGTGCTTTACATATCGTAGACCCGTCAACAGAGATGTTAGCATGTCCCAGAGATTTCTGTAAGCCTTTAGCTGACACTAGGATTCTTCTTAACCCCGTTGAGAATTCTGCGCTGTGCTCTTGCAGTCATCCTTGCAGGACGGCCACTCCTAGGGAGAGTAGCAACAGTGCTGAACTTTCTCCAGTTGTAGACAATTTGTCTTACCGTGGACTGATGAACATCAAGGCTTTAGAGATACTTTTGTAACTCTTTCCGGCTTTATGCAAGTCAACAATTAATCTTAGGTCTTCTGAGATCTCTTTTGTTCAAGGCATTGTTCACATCAGTCAATGCTTCTTGTGAATAGCAAACTCAAATGTTGTGAGTGTTTTTTATAGGCCAGGGCAGCTCTAACCAACATCTCCAATCTTGTCTTCTTGGTTGGACTCCAGGTTAGCTGACTCCTGACTTCAATTAGCCTAGGGGTTCACATACTTTTTCCAACCTACACTGTGAATGTGTAAATGATGTGTTCACTATAGACAAGAAAAATACAATCATTTGTGTGTTATTAGTTTAAGCACACTGTGTTTGTCTATTGTTGTGACTAAGATGAAGATCCGATCCAATGTTACGACTCATTTATGCAGAAATCCAGGTCCAAAGGGTCGACTTACTTTTTCTTGCCACTGTAGTTTACATGTTGTCAATAATCTAAGCCAACCCCAACCCTGTCTGTTTGCACCATAGATGCACACGTGTCGGTTTTGTTGCTAAACAACCAACCCGTCTATACAGTAGTCTGTGAGAGAATCTAATGATCCAAGACATTAACCCGCTTTAACAACTATCAAATAAAACATTTTCAGACACATGCAGCTCCAGGTGTTTCAGTGATGGTCTGTACCTTGTGTGTGTGTGTGTCTGTGTGTGTGTGTACCACTCCACCTGTGGTCCTATAAATCAGGCCTGTGTTTTAAACGAAGCCTGAGTTAATTGCACAACAGACACACACGGGGGCTTTTGGGTAGTTTTTTTGAGTAGACATTCTGTTTATGTTTGCATCCTGGAACAATCTCCACGGATCCCGCAAGCAAACGCTAGCAATTAAAACGATAGCATCTTCATATCCCTGCTCATATCCCTGCTCCCAATAACTGAAATAATATCGCTGTTTCATTAAGCCTTAATGTGGGGAAAGAGGGGAGAGGCTGGGGCGCTAAAGAAGGTACCCGTTCAGACGCCTTATCAACCTCTGATTTAAATAACAGAAAAATGCTTAGCTTAAGGGTGTGTAGTGTGTATGTATATATGGTGTGTGTGTGTGGTCTTTATCAGACACAGGACGCTAAGCTAAGCGCTGTGTCAGCACACCAGGATTTAATTACCAGTGCTAGCTAGCTACCTTTGTCCTTTAATATTTACAAACATCTACACCACTGTTAGTCAGTTCATTAGAAAAACACCCCGCCCTGGTCTGGAGGAGAAACTAGGCTGCATATACAGGACTCATTGGGGACCATAGCAAGCCATCAGGTAGCTGCAGATTATAGGTGAGCAAGAGGAACAGAGTAGTGTTGA
The DNA here is from genome assembly GCF_021184085.1 of Oncorhynchus gorbuscha. Taxonomy (NCBI): domain Eukaryota; kingdom Metazoa; phylum Chordata; class Actinopteri; order Salmoniformes; family Salmonidae; genus Oncorhynchus; species Oncorhynchus gorbuscha. Next base: position 37,608,502 of record NC_060174.1, read on the forward strand.
GAGACTCCCTGTGCCTGATTCCCTCTGCCTGACTCCCTCTGCCTGACTCCCTCTGCCTGACTCCCTGTGCCTGACTCCCCTGACTCCCTATGCCTGACTCCCTATGCCTGACTCCCTGTACCTGACTCCCTGTGCCTGACTCCCTCTGCCTGACTCCCTCTGCCTGACTCCCTGTACCTGACTCCCTGTGCCTGACTCCCTCTGCCTGACTCCCTCTGCCTGACTCCCTCTGCCTGACTCCCTCTGCCTGACTCCCTGTGCCTGACTCCCTCTGCCTGACTCCCTGTGCCTGACTCCCTATGCCTGACTCCCTATGCCTGACTCCCTGTACCTGACTCTCTGTGCCTGACTCCCTCTGCCTGACTCCCTCTGCCTGACTCCCTGTGCCTGACTCCCTGTGCCTGACTCCCTGTGCCTGACTCCCTCTGCCTGACTCCCTCTGCCTGACTCCCTGTGCCTGACTCCCTGTGCCTGACTCCCTGTGCCTGACTCTCTCTGCCTGACTCCCTCTGCCTATCGAACACCATTCATCACAACCACAATTCACTAAAACACTGCTTCTGTCCACATCCCATCGTGCCTGCAGTGAAAAAACTAGAGGGGTTATAGCAGTGATGTAACAGTACAAACTGAAGTCTATATAACAGCAGCATGTGGCCTACAGTCAAGCGTAGCAGGATTAGTAGAGAAGTCTTGAAGAGCAGGAGTGTGTGTGTGTTCGGCCTGCAGGGTAGTTGATGATAAATCACAGTGGTACATGTTATAGTTCACATACACCATACTAATGACATTGTAAATATCCATGCCAGTAATAAGTAAAAAGTATGTAAGTACATGCATTGTTTCCATTTAAAATCACCTGTGTGCATATCAACATTAGAGAGAGAAAGGCATGCACTGAGACGGAGTTGTAATAGAACATATGGAGATAGTATCTATAAAGAGGGAGGATATACTGGGGGGTGTCAATTCTGCTGTTATAACCTATAATGTTGATCATACATTCTCCACACGGGGAGCTGGTCATGGATAAAACATCTGTGGTTGGAAAGCCATATGTGAGCACGGTATGAAAAGAGAGTAGTAGCTACACTATACCGTAACACTATAGTCTCCGAGCAGTAAAGGTTTAGGATATGTAGCCTCACGGGGAGAAGAGAGGACACACTCTCAGAGCTAAACTAACAAAGACAGGACGAAGAGGAAAAGAGGAAAAACAAGCCAGTGAATATCTCCTTCTCTCGCCATCTCTGTGAGTCACACTCTCTCCCTGAACCCTGACTGCTCCAGAGATCTGCTCCTTCCTTTTCCTCCATCCTTCCCTCTCTCCTCCTCTCGCAGATAGATGCCAAGACTAATATTTGGAATAATGAGGGACAGTTGAGACTCCAGAATAAAGTATGAGGACCATGAACAGTAGCATCTATTCCCACTCTCCAAAACAGCCAGTCAGTTCCAGTAGCCATAAAGCAAACTGACTCAATAACCAAGAAGCCATCTATTTAAATGACACAAATAACTCACTCATATCTAGTTTAGCCCACATAGTGACAGGCCATCTTTCTAACACCAGAAGTCTTAATTATCCGCTTCCTTACCGTAGACTTGGTGAATGGGGAAGCCAGGGTGAAGAACGATGTACGATGGATGGCCGTGTACATCAAGTTCCCAGGGTGCACTGCGTTGGCAGTGACACAGTGGGGCGCGAGGCGTCGGTGGAGCTCGTTGGAGAACAGGAGGTTGCACAGCTTGGCCCGGTTGTTGGCCAGCATGGACCAGTAGTCTGGGAGGAGGAGACAACACAGCCAGGTCCACCTTACCAGACTGGTCCATCAGGTCTGTAAACCTGGGAGAGGGAGGAACCAAGATTAACTTTGTTTAACCACACTGAACAAAAAATATTAACACAACATGTAAAGTGTTGGTTCCATTTTTCATGAGCTGAAAGAAAATATCCCAGAAATGTTACATACGTACAAAAAGCGTATGTCTCTCAAATGTTGTTCACAAATGTGTTTACATCCCTGTTAGGTGTGGCATATCAAGAAGATGATTAAACAGCATGATCATTATACAGGTGCACTTGTGCTAGGGACAATAAAAGGCCACTCTAAAATGTGCAGTTTTGTCACACAACACAATGCCACAAATGTCTCAAGTTTAAAGGGAGCGTGCAATTGGCATGATGACTGCAAGAATGTCCACCAGAGCTGTTGCCAGAGAATTGAATGTTAATTTCTCTACCATAAGCCGCATCCAACGTCATTATAGAGAATTTGGCAGTACGTCCAACTGACCTCACAACCGCAGACCACGTATAACCTCGCCAGCCCAGGACCTCCACATCCAGCTTCTTCCCCTGCGTGGTCATCTGAGACCAGCCACCCGGACAGCTGATAAAACTGTGGGTTTGCACAACCAAAGAATTTCTGCACAAACTGTCAGAAACCATCTCAGGGAAGCTCATCTGCATGCTTGTGGTCCTCACCAGGGTTGACCTGACATCAGTGGTCAATTGCTCACCTTCGATGGCCACTGGCATGCTGGAGAAGTGTGCTCTTCACAGATGAATCCCGGTTTCAACGTTGTCTAGGTTTGCTGATGTCAACGTTGTGAACAGAATGCCCCAGGGTGGCGGCGGGGTTATCGTATGGGCAGGCATAAGCTACGGACAACCAACACAATTACATTTTATTGATGTCAATATGAATTCACAGATATATCGTGATGAGATCCTGAGCCCCATTGTCCTGACATTCATCCGCCACCATCACCTCACATTACAGAACGATAATGCATGATAATGCACGGCCCCATGTGGCAAAGGATCTGTACACAATTCCTGGATGCTGAACATTTCCCAGTTCTTCCATGGCCTGCATACTCACCAGACATGTCACCCATTGAGGACAACAGCGTGTTCCAGTTCTTCCATGGCGTGCATACTCACCAGACATGTCACCCATTGAGGACAACAGTGTGTTCCAGTTCTTCCATGGCCTGCATACTCACCAGACATGTCACCCATTGAGGACAACAGCGTGTTCCAGTTCTTCCATGGCGTGCATACTCACCAGACATGTCACCCATTGAGCATGTTTGGGATGCTCTGGACGGAGGTGTACGACATCATGTTCCACTTCCCGCCAATATTCAGCGACTTCTCACAGACATTGAAGAGGAGTGGGACAACATTCCACAGGCCACAATCAACAACCTGATCAACTCTATGTGAAGGAGATGTGTCGCGATGAATGAGGCAAATAGTGGTCACACCAGATACTGCATATCTGTATCCTCAATCATGTGAAATCCATAGATTAGGGCCTAATTCAAGTTTTTTAATTGACTGGTTTACTTATATGAACTGTAACCAGTAAAACTTTTGAAAATGTTGAATATTGCGTTTATATTTTTGTTCAGTGTAGAAAAGTCTACATTTGACAGGAAAAGTCCAGTCAAGGATAACTTTATTGAAAGTACACATGAGTTAGTCTCCATTGGCAATACACATTTAAGTAAAACATTTAAGTGTGTATGCATGTGTGTGAATACATTCTGTAGAGTTTTTATAGCAGTGTGGTCCTGGCTGAATACAAATCCAGGGTGGGATATGATGTTCTTTAATTGCCTGCGACAGAGCAGTTAATGCCCAGATGTTTGACAAGGCCCTTGAACATTACACCGCTCGTTGGGTTATTATGCAGTCACAATAACACAGAGACGCACCGCAGTCAAACACACTCCCTCCTCCTCCCTCAAAGTGTGTGTGTGTGTGTGTGTGTGTGTGTGTGTGTGTGTGTGTGTGTGTGTGTGTGTGTGTGTGTGTGTGTGTGTGTGTGTGTGTGTGTGTGTGTGTGTGTGTGTGTGTGTGTGTGTGTGTGTGTGTGTGTGTGTGTGTGTGTGTGTGTGTGTGTGTGTGTGTGTGTGTGTGTGTGTGCATCTTAATCCAGTCATTAGAAAACCACCAATCAACATGTCACCTGGTTTCCTTGTTGTGATTTTACAAGCTGCCTGCTTGGCGTTTGTTTACCGTCCCGTCTCGGCTACATCCTTGCTTGGCTAAATTACAACATCTGCAGGCTTTATATTTCATGTGAGGAAACTGCTTTAGCACGTGGTGGGGTTAATAAATCAATTGGCTGAGTGAAATATGCAAATGTTTCTCTCAAAGCAAGTTTGTTGATGTTTGATAATACAATATGCTCGGATTTAACTTGCACCTGCAGGTATTAGGCAGTAAGAGATAGTTCACCTATTAGTATTGTGCCAATTACACTGCAGGCCCTGGTGTTGGGGGGTGTACAGTTTACAGCCTTTTCCCTCATGCCTCCTCCTCTGTCTCCATCCCTCTCCCTTTCTGTCTCTCCATCTTTTCATCCCTCCCACCTTGTCTGCTATATGCTGTAGGTCACAGCTTTTCATTACACCAGGGGGCTTAGGGAGCATAATCCACTACCGGGTCAGGGGTCAGTCTGGGAGCCTGTGAGAGAAAGGCTAAGTGAAATAACCAGGAAGTCATAGCAAATAACACACAATCCGAAAAGTAAGCGACTTCAACGAATGCAATATAGGTGTGGAATGGAGCGGGCAGAATGGCAGATGTAATATCAGATATTGTCTCTATCCCCTCTTCTAGGACCAGTGTGTTACTGACGCTCTCTGTGCCTGCTAAGCCCTCTTTGAAGGGGTTAGGCACCATTGATTAGGGATGGGAGAGGAGGAAGCACAGGAAGGGAGGGGTAGAGGAGGGGATGGATGAGGAGAGACAAAGATATGGGGAAATAGGTAGAAGGGGAGCGAAAAGAGGAGAATAAAGGGAGATCAGAGGGATGGAAAGAGGAGGAGAAGGGGAGATCAGAGGGATGGAAATAGGAGGATAAGGGGAGATCAGAGGGATGGAAAGAGGAGGAGAAGGGGAGATCAGAGGGATGGAAAGAGGAGGAGAAGGGGAGATCAGAGGGATGGAAAGAGGAGGAGAAGGGGAGATCCGAGGGATGGAAAGAGGAGGAGAAGGGGAGATCAGAGGGATGTAAAGAGGAGGAGAAGGGGAGATCAGAGGGATGGAAAGAGGAGGAGAAGGGGAGATCAGAGGGATGGAAAGAGGAGGATAAGGGGAGATCAGAGGGATGGAAAGAGGAGGAGAAGGGGAGATCAGAGGGATGGAAAGAGGGGGAGAAGGGGAGATCAGAGGGATGGAAAGAGGAGGAGAAGGGGAGATCAGAGGGATGGAAAGAGGAGGAGAAGGGGAGATCCGAGGGATGGAAAGAGGAGGAGAAGGGGAGATCAGAGGGATGGAAAGAGGAGGAGAAGGGGAGATCCGAGGGATGGAAAGAGGAGGAGAAGGGGAGATCAGAGGGATGGAAAGAGGAGGAGAAGGGGAGATCAGAGGGATGGAAAGAGGAGGAGAAGGGGAGATCAGAGGGATGGAAAGAGGAGAATCAGGTTTGAGGGGAAAGTGCCTGGTCTAATTGTAACTTCATAGGCCCTGTATCAATCATATCGTTTTCACTTTTTTTCTTTCAAACCACACTTCACTCTCCTCACTCCCTGTCAGTGTATGGGGGCTGACCTCTTGTCAATGAGTCTACTGCTCTCCTCTCATGCACGTCAGCCTCTACTACACTACATTATGTCTAGCGGAGCAGGGCTGTACTATGACGGCTGTTTGATCTGCAAGAATAACTCTGCCTATACGTCCAGTCCCTCTGAGCTAGGGGCTAATCAATCATTGCGATTGGCTGACTAGCTGACTGACTGACTGTAGCCAGGATCAATGTGTCCCATGCACACTGACTGCCTCGGATACACACGGGACAGCATACTGTAGCAGCCGGGGATCACCGTACACATACGGACATGCTTGATGAAGACGAGAGAGAGAGACCGAGAGAGAGGAGAGAGCGGGTGAGAGTTAGAGTCAGGGGGTCAGAGAGGAAGGCCTGGACATGTTAGACACATTGATGATAAAAGGAGATGTACAGGGCCTTCAGAAAGTATTCATATCCCTTGACTTACTCCACATTTTGTTGTGTTACAGCCTGAATTCAGAGTGGATGAAATATATGTCTTTCTCACCCATTTACATGCAATACCACATCATAATAATGGGACAATGTGTTTTTAGGTTTTCAAATGTCTTGAAAATGAAATAGAGACATATCTCATTAACATAAGTATTCACACTCCTGAGTTATATATACACCTTTGGCTGTGATTACACCTGTGTGTTTCTGGGTAAGTCTCTAAGAACTTTCCACACCTGGATTGTACAATATTTTCCTATTATTCATTTTAGAATTCTTAAAAGCTGCCAAGCTGACTGTTGATTAGACAGCCATTTTCAAGTCTTCCCATATATTTTTAAGCTGATTTACACTACCGGTCCATTTTTCTAGGGTTTTTCTTTATTTTTACTATTTTATACATTATTGAAAAATAGTGAAGACATCAAAACTATAAAATAACATATGTGGAATCATGTAGTAACCAAAAACGTGTTTAACAAATCAAAATATATTTTATATTTGAGATTTTTATTGCACACTCTTGTGTGCAAAGCAAAGCATACCCAAAACATGATGCAGCCACCTCCATGCTTCAAAATATGAAGAGTGGTACTCAGTCATGTGTTGTACTGGATTTCTCCAGAACATAACACCTTACAGAACATAACACCTTACAGAACATAACACCTTACAGAACATAACACCTTACAGAACATAACACCTTACAGAACATAACACCTTACAGAACATAACACCTTACAGAACATAACACCTTACAGAACATAACACCTTACAGAACATAACACCTTACAGAACATAACACCTTACAGAACATAACACCTTACAGAACATAACACCTTACAGAACATAACACCTTACAGAACATAACACCTTACAGAACATAACACCTTACAGAACATAACACCTTACAGAACATAACACCTTGCAGAACATAACACTTTGTATTCAGGAAAAAAAGTTCATTTCTTTGCCAATTTTTTTGCAGTATTACTTAAGTGCCTTGTTCCAAACAGGATGCATGTTTTGGAATATTATATTGTATATCTCTGTACAGGCTTCATTCTTTTCACTCTGCCATTTAAGTTAGTATTGTGGGGTAACTACAATGTTGTTAATCAACCCTTAATTTTCTCATATCACAGCCATTAAACTCTGTAACTGTTTTAGTCACCATTTGCCTCAAGGTGAAATCCCTGAGTGGTTTCCTTCATCTCTGGCAACTGTTAGAAAGGACGCCTGTATCTTTGTAGTGACTGGGTGTAATGATACACCATCCAAAGTGTAACTAATAACTTCACCAAGCTTAAATTGATATTCAATGTCCTTTTTTTTAACCCATCTTCCAACAGGAGCCCTTCTTTGTGAGGCATTGGAAAACCTCCTGGTCTTTGTGGTTGAATCTGTAATATAGAGTTTATACCGTATGCCGGAGTATCGCCTAGTTTTTAACCTTCCTTTCTGTTCCTTTTTAAACCTCTGAAATCGATGACTTTACCAATCAGTGCGGATAGAGCAGCTTGCTATGGAGCGGGCAAGCTATAGCCTAGTTGTTTACATACGGGATAGACAGACAAGTGTAAGGCGCGAGACGTGACTGAAATTGTGCAGGTGGGGAGAAAGCGAGAGGGTGGAGGAGAAGGCTGGGCTTAATGCGCTGGGCATCTTTGTATGACATGCATTATCCTAATTAGGCCCACAGAAGACCTACGGAGGTGCGGCTTTTATGGGGGAACTTTGAATGTCTCTGAACGTCTGACAGTTTGCTTAATGTTGCACCAGAGCTAGCTAGCTAACAACCTGGTGTGTGCAGAGTGGCACCAGAATTAACAACGCGTCTTACCTTTTTGTAGTTAATAAATCAAACGCGAAACTTGATAACTACAGTATCCTTAACTAGCGTTGAATAGGTTAATCCATTCTTCTCTAATTAAAAATCTGTCCCTAATTTCTGGATCACGGTTGTAACGTCAGTATGCTACCGTAGCCTATGCTTCAGAGGGGGAGGGGCAGGTAGCCAACAGATTTTCAGCTGGCAGGCAGATACTGGAATAAGTTTCTGAGTGACAGTGAGTGCATGGCATAGGTGCTTTGTTGCGTTTTTTTGTAGGACTGAAAAAAATGTCCAAAATGTAAAATAACATTATTAACCGGTTCCTATGCTTTTAAAATAGCGGTTCTGTTCCGGAACAGAATATATGACTGTCGTTCCTGGTTTTGTTCCCTGAACCAGTTCCAACCACTGGTTATAAATCATATTTTTTTCGTCAGTGAATACGGACCTGTGTGCCTCAGAGGACACCACCACCACACGGGCTGGGGCAGAGCATCGCAGCACTTCCTGTAGACATTGCACCAACAGGAAGTGACCTTGATGGCAGATCTGCCAGGCCATCTTCCGTCAGATGCCAGGGCTGGGTACACACTGCTGCATGACATATTAGGATGTGGAATGGTCTAAGGGGAGAGGAGAGGAACATACAGTGCAATGATACATTGAGGGCCATTATTACAAGATATAGGCACTGGGCCTATTCTCCATACTGTAACCAGAGATCTGGGGAAAGGGGAACAGTGGTGGAGAGGGAAAGAGAGGAGGGAAGGAAAGGAGGGAAGGAGAGAGGGGTGATATTTCTGCGTGCAGCTGCTAGGCCTCAGTAGGCCAAGACAGAGACAAGAGAGAGACAAGACAGAGACATGGTATGAGTGATCTGACAGGGTATTAGTGACCCTCTATACAGTATTAGTGATATGCTATAGAGGGCTTCCCCTCTTACTCCCCCATGGTCTGACTGATAGATAATGAATACATTTCGACACCAGTCAACAGAAAAGTCATCATATCAACCTCAGAGAGAGAGAAAAAATATAATACATACTCACACACTTCCATACAATCAAACTCACCATATACACATACACATCGCATCTGGGAATGTGTCTTTCGGGCCTCCCCTTCTTGTGTGTGTGTGTGCTGTGTGAGCAAGTGAAGATTGCCGTGTCGGCCTGAGCGGTGAGAGATCCTTGTCGGTGACAGCGTCGCTCCAGCGGGCTCGAAACCACAGTAACACAGTCGAACAATCCAAACACACCCCACCAATTTTTAATTTCTTCCATTAGAATTCATTATGAGGCCCAGGGCAGTTTGTGTACCCTGTGTTTAAGACTGCCTGCTGGATTAATTAAAAACTGGATGCTGGAAAATTAATGTGTGAATTGTTATCCCTGGCTCTAATGAGTCTTCCCCATAACGCTGCCAGAGAGGACTGGAGTGAACGTTCACCTTCAGGCCTCCTAACACACACGCACACATACATGCACGCACACAGGGTTCATTACTGAGAGTCACACTCACTCCTCACTAACTACCGAATGCCTACGTATGCAAATCATACACTTCATAAATACTACATACTGTACTTTCTATATATCTTTAGAAAAGTATGAACCCAGAGTTGTTAAACACAAATGAAGAAGTCGTCTTTAGATTCAACTCCAAATCCACTGCCTGAAATGTAACCGGTGTCGCTGTCTTGGAGTCAAGCCTTAAATTCAAACTTTTATAACAGAGCCAGAGAACAGGTTGGTGGAAAAATAAGGAGGCAGTGTTCCTCTCTGTTTAATAAAGCATGAAGTTCAGAGCCCTGGCCTCTGTATCACCAGGAAACATTGGCTTGCTGCTGCAGCCTGGGAACTCCACAGTCACCTTGGAAAGGCAGTTTCCCTGTCTTAACTGTTCAAATCAAATTGTATTTGTCACATGCTTCGTAAACAACAGGTGGAGACTAACAGTGAACTGCTAACTCACGGGTCATTCCCAATAATGCTGATACAAAGAAAAACAAATGTTGAAGAATATAAAAAATAATAACAAGGAATAAGTAGAACAAAATAACAAGGAATAAATACACACATAATGTGTTGTGAAATGTATTATGAAATGTAATGTTATGTAATATTTTTAATTGTACATAACTGCCTTAATGTTGCTGGTCCCCAGAAAGAGTAGCTGCTGCATGGAGATCCTTAATAAATACAAATACAATACTGTTATGCAGGTGAGTGAGGACCCAAAAGCGGTTTAACAGAAACAGAGTCTTTTAATGTTCAAGCACAGGGAAAACATAAATCCTCTTCAGATGTATCGGTTGACTAGTCCCCTTCTAGTAGCAGAGGAGAATAGCAGGGCTAGCGGCAACAGACCACAGGTCCCTCCGGGTAGGCGCGGGCCGTAGAGGACAGAGGCACCTGATCAAACGCAGCATCTAATGAAGAGGCAGATAACGACAGGACAGAACAAGGGCGAAGCAAACGAGAATCCGACAAAGACAGAAGCAGAAACAGAGAGAGAAATAGAGACCTAATCAGAGGGAAAAGAGGGAACAGGTGTGAGAGAGACTCGGCGAGCTGGGACGAGAACAGAGGAGGCTGGTACCCGAGGCTACTCTGTAAAGGATATAGGCCGGTCGCAGACGAAGGAAGCGAGTTGTGAGCGTATTCTGCCCAGGGGAGCTGTTCTGCCCAAGACGCAGGGTTACGAAAGGAAAGACTGCGTAAGATGCGACCAATAGTCAGATTGGCCCGTTCTGCTTGACCGTTAGACTGGGGGTGAAAACCGGAAGAGAGACTGACGGAAGCCCCAATCAAACGGCAAAACTCCCTCCAAAATTGAGACGTGAATTGCGGACCCCTGTCCGAAACGGCGTCTGACGGAAGGCCATGAATTCTGAAAACATTCTCAATGATGATTTGTGCCGTCTCTTTAGCAGAAAGAAGCTTAGCGAGGGGAATAAAATGAGCCGCCTTAGAGAACCTATCGACAACCGTTAGAATAACAGTCTTCCCCGCTGACGAAGGCAGACCGGTAATAAAGTCTAAGGCGAAGTGAGACCACGGTCGAGAGGGAATGGAAAGCGGTCTGAGACGGCCGGCAGGAGGAGAGTTACCAGACTTAGTCTGCGCGCAGTCCGAACAAGCAGCCACGAAACGACGCGTGTCACGCTCCTGAGTGGGCCACCAAAAACGCTGGCGAATAGAAGCAAGCGTACCCCGAACGCCGGGGTGGCCGGCTAACTTGGCAGAGTGAGCCCACTGAAGAACGGCCAGATGAGTAGGAACGGGAACGAAAATAAGGTTACTAGGACAAGCGCGCTGCGACGGAGTGTGAGTGAGTGCTTGCTTTACCTGCCTCTCAATTCCCCAGACAGTCAACCCGACAACACGCCCCTCAGGGAAAATCCCCTCGGGGTCGGTGGAGGCTACTGAAGAACTGAAGAGACGGGATAAAGCATCAGGCTTGGTGTTCTTAGAGCCCGGATGATAAGAAATAACAAACTCGAAACGAGCGAAAAACAACGCCCAACGAGCCTGACGCGCATTAAGTCATTTGGCAGAACGGATGTACTCAAGGTTCCTATGGTCAGTCCAAACGACAAAAGGAACGGTCGCCCCCTCCAACCACTGTCGCCATTGACCTAGGGCTAAGCGGATGGCGAGCAGTTTGCGGTTACCCACATCATAGTTACGTTCCGACGGCGACAGGCGATGAGAAAAATACGCGCAAGGGTGGACCTTGTCGTCAGAATGGGAGCGCTGGGAAAGGATGGCTCCCACGCCCACCTCTGACGCGTCAACCTCGACAATGAACTGTCTAGAGACGTCAGGTGTAATAAGGATAGGTGCGGATGTAAAACGCTTCTTGAGGAGATCAAAAGCTCCCTGGGCGGAAACGGACCACTTAAAGCACGACTTGACAGAAGTAAGGGCTGTGAGAGGAGCTGCCACCTGACCGAAATTACAGATGAAACGACGATAGAAATTCGCGAAGCCGAGAAAGCGCTGCAGCTCGACACGTGACTTAGGGACGGGGCAATCGCTGACAGCTTGGACCTTAGCGGGATCCATCTTAATGCCTTCAGCGGAAATAACAGAACCGAGAAATGTGGCGGAGGAGACATGAAAAGCGCACTTCTCAGCCTTCACATAAAGACAATTCTCTAAAAGGCGCTGGAGGACACGTCGAACGTGTTGAACATGAATCTGGAGTGACGGTGAAAAAATCAGGATATCGTCAAGGTAAACGAAAACAAAGATGTTCAGCATGTCTCTCAGTACATCATTCACTAATGCCTGAAAGACAGCTGGAGCGTTAGCGAGGCCGAACGGCAGAACCCGGTATTCAAAGTGCCCTAACGGAGTGTTAAACGCCGTTTTCCACTCGTCCCCCTATCCCTGATGCGCACGAGATGGTAAGCGTTACGAAGATCCAACTTAGTGAAAAACCTGGCTCCCTGCAGGATCTCGAAGGCTGAAGACATAAGGGGAAGCGGATAACGATTCTTAACCGTTATGTCATTCAGCCCTCGATAATCCACGCAGGGGCGCAGGGTCCCGTCCTTTTTCTTAACAAAGAAAAACCCCGCTCCGGCGGGAGAGGAGGAAGGGACTACGGTACCGGCGTCGAGAGCTACAGACAAATAATCTTAGAGAGCCTTACGTTCGGGAGCCGACAGAGAGTATAGTCTACCCCGGGGGGGAGTGGTACCCGGAAGGAGATCAATACTACAATCATACGACCGGTGCGGAGGAAGGGAGGTGGCCCTGGACCGACTGAACACCGTGCGCAGATCGTGATATTCCTCCGGCACCCCTGTCAAATCACCAGGCTCCTCCTGTGAAGAAGGGACAGAGGAAACAGGAGGGATAGCAGACATTAAACACTTCACATGACAAGAGACGTTCCAGGAGAGGATATAATTACTAGACCAATTAATAGAAGGATTATGACACACTAGCCAGGGATGGCCCAAAACAACAGGTGTAAAAGGTGAACGGAAAATAAAAAAAGAAATGGTTTCGCTATGATTACCAGAGACAGTGAGGGTTAAAGGTAGCGTTTCACGCTGAATCCTGGGAAGAGGACTACCATCCAAGGCGAACAAGGCCGTGGGCTCCCCTAACTGTCTGAGAGGAATGTCATGTTCCCGAGCCCAGGCTTCGTCCATAAAACAGCCCTCCGCCCCAGAGTCTATCAAGGCACTGCAGGAAGCTGCCGAACCGGTCCAGCGTAGATGGACCGACAAGGTAGTACAGGATCTTGAAGGAGAGACCTGAGTAGTTGCCCTCCGCTTACTGATGAGCACTGGCCTTTTACTGGACATGAAATGACAAAATGACCAGCGGAACCGCAATAAGACAGAGGCGGTTGGTGATTCTCCGTTCCCTCTCCTTAGTCGAGATGCGAATACCCCCCAGCTGCATAGGCTCAGCACCTGAGCCAGTGGGGGAAGATGGTAGTGATGCGGAGAGAGGGGCAACGGATAACGCGAGCTCCCTTCCTCGAGCTCGGTGACGAAGATCAACCCGTCGTTCTATGCGAATAGCGAGTTCAATCAAGGAATCCACGCTGGAAGGAACCTCCCGGGAGAAAAACTCATCCTTTACCTCCTCGCGGAGACCCTCCAGAAAACGAGCGAGCAAAGCCGGCTCGTTCCAGTCACTGGAGGCAGCAAGAGTGCGAAACTCTATAGAGTAATCAGTTATGGATCGATTACCTTGACATAGGGAAGACAGGGCCCTGGAAGCTTCTTCCCCAAAAACAGAACGATCAAAAACCCGTATCATCTCCTCCTTAAAGTTCTGATACTGGTTAGTACACTCAGCCCTCGCCTCCCAGATTGCCGTGCCCCACTCACGAGCCCGTCCAGTAAGGAGAGATATGACGTAGGCGATACGAGCTATGCTGTAGAGACAGTGTAACCCTGGAGTACGTGTTGGGCTGGAGAGAAAACACAATATCACACTGGGTGAGAAACGAGCGGCATTCAGTGGGCTCCCCAGAGTAACACGGCGGGTTATTAATTCTGGGCTCCGGAGACTCGGAAGCCCTGGAATTAGCCGGTGGATCGAGGCGGAGATGGTGAATATGTTTCAAGAGGTCGGAGACTTGGGCAGCCAGGGTCTCAACGGCATGTCGAGCAAAAGACAATTCCTGCTCGTGTCTGCCTAGCATCGCTCCCTGGATCTTGACGGCTGAGTGGAGAGGATCCGAAGTCGCTGGGTCCATTCTTGGTCGGATTTTTCTGTTATGCAGGTGAGTGAGGACCCAAAAGCGGTTTAACAGAAACAGAGTCTTTTAATGTTCAAGCACAGGGGAAAACATAAATCCTCTTCAGATGTAGCGGTTGACTAGTCCCCTTCTAGTAGCAGAGGAGAATAGCAGGCCTAGCGGCAACAGACCGCAGGTCCCTCCGGGTAGGCGCGGGCCGTAGAGGACAGAGGCACCTGATCAAACGCAGCATCTAATGAAGAGGCAGATAACGACAGGACAGAACAAGGGCGAAGCAAACGAGAATCCGACAAAGACAGAAGCAGAAACAGAGAGAGAAATAGAGACCTAATCAGAGGGAAAAGAGGGAACAGGTGTGAAAGAGAGAATGAGGTCGTTAGAGGAGAATGAGGGACAGCTGGGAGAAGGAAAGGGACCATAGAGAGAGAGAGAGATAGAGGGAGAGAAGGTAACCTAATACGACCAGCAGGGGGAAACAAAGAGAAGAGAAAGAACAGGAACAAGACATAACATGACAATACATGACAAATACACAATGAGTAAGGATAACTTGGCTATATACAAAAGGTACAAGTCAATACCTAGTTTATGATTGAGGTCATTTATGATTGACATAATGATTAAGGTAATTGCGGTACTTATGTACAGTACCAGTCAAACGTTTGGACACACCTACTCATTCAAGGGTTTTTCTTTATTTTTTACTATTTTCTACATTGCCGAATATGGAATCATGAAGTAACCAAAAAAGTGTTAAACAAATAAAAATAATTGTTTTATTTGAGATTCTTCAAAGTAGCCACCCTTTGCCTTGTTGACAGCTTTGCACACCCTTGGCATTCTCTCCAGCAGCTTCATGACGTAGTCACCTGGAATGCAATTTAATTAACTTCTCAAGGGTAGGGAACAGTATTTGGAATTTTGGATGAAAAGCGTGCCCAAATTAAACTGCCTTCTACTCAGGCCCAGAAGGTATGCATATAATTGGTAGATTTGGATGGAAAACACTCTAAAGTTTCCAAAACTGTTAAGATTGTGTCTGAGAGTATAACAGAACTGATTTGGCAGGCAAACACCTGAGAAAAATCCATTCAGGAAGTAGGATGTTTTTTTTGTAGTTTTCTATTCAATGCCATTACAGTATCCATTGACTTAGGACTCACATTGCAGTTCCTATGCCTTCCACTAGATGTCAACAGTCTTTAGAATTTTTTTCAGGCTTGTATTCTGAAGAATGAGGGATTAAGTGCAGACTGAATGAGTGGACGCTGACGTGTCACAGAGCTTTTTCATGCGCTAGACCGAAAGAGTGCCTTTCTTGTTTACCTTTTATATTGACGACGTTATTGTCCGGTTGAAATATAAAAACAACCTGAGGATTGAATATAAACATCGTTAGACATGTTTCTATGAACTTTACGGATACAATTTTTTTTTGTCTGCCTGTTGTGACTGCGTTTGAGCCTGTGGATTTCTGAAGAAAACGCGTGAACAAAACTGAGGTTTTCGGATCTAAAGAGAAACTTTATCGAACAAAAGGAACATTTACTGAATAAATGAATGTCTTCTGAGTGCAACCATATGAAGATCATCAAAGGTAAGTGATTATTTTATCTCTATTTCTGACTTGTGTAACTCTTCTACATGGCTGCTTACTGTTTGTAATGATTTGTCTGCTGGGGTATGTTCTCAAATAATTGTAAGGTATGCTTTTGCCGTAAAGCATTTTTTAAATCTGACACCGTGGTTGGAATCACAAGAAGTTCATCTTTAAACCTATGGAAAATAGTTGTATCTTTTCTGAATTTTTATAATGAGTATTTCTGTATTTGAATTTGGCACTCTGCAATCTCACTGGATGTTGGCCAGGTGGGACGCTAGCGTGCCTTCTTAAAAGTTCATTTGTGGAATTTCTTTCCAATCAGTTGTGTTATGACAAGGTAGGAGTGGTATACAGAATACAACCCTCTTTGTTAAAAGTTAAAAAAAACAGACTAAGTCCATATTATTTAAGGCAAAAAAATTTCAGATCAAATAAAAACCATCTTAAAAGCAAAAGGTAGGAGTGGTATACAGATAAATATTACAATCAAATAAGCATCAATTACTTTAAGACATGACAGGTCAATCTGGAAAATTTCAAGAACTTTGAAAGTTTCTTCAAGTGCAGTCGCAAAAACCATGAAGCGCTATGATGAATCTGGCTGTCATGAGGACCACCACAGAAAAGGTTGACCAGAGTTACCTCTTCTGCAGAGGATAAGTTCATTAGAGTTAACTGCACCTCAGATTGCAGCCCAAATAAATGCTTCAGAGTTCAAATAACAGACATCTCAACATCAACTGTTCAGAGGAGACTGCATGAATCAGGCCTTTATGGTCAAATTGCTGCAATGAAACCACTACTAAAGGACACCAATAAGAAGAAGAGACTTGCTTGAGCCAAAAAACATGAGCAACAGACATTAGACTGGTGTAAATCTGGCCAAATGTGAGATTTTTGGTTCCAACCGCCGTGTCTTTGTGAGACGCAGAGTAGGTGAATGGATGATCTCCGCAAGTGTGGTTCCCACCGTGAAGCATGCCATCAAGTCAAGTCAAAGCTGTCATCAAATCAAAGGGTGGATACTTTGAAGCATCTAAAATATATTTAGATTTGTTTAACACTTTTTTGGTTACTACATGATTACATATGTGTTATTTCATAGTTTTGATGTCTTCCCTATTATTTTACAATGTAGAAAATAGTAAAAATAAAGAAAAACCCTTGAATGAGTAAGTGTGTCCAAACTTTTGACTGCTACTGTACATATAGGTAGGAATAAAGTGACTAGGCAACGGGATTTATAATAAACAGTAACAGCTGCATATGTGATGAGTCAAAAGAGATATTAGTACAAATAAGGTTATTGCAGATATTCCAGGTAGCTATTGGTTAACTATTTAGAAGTCTTATAGCGTAGGGGTAGATGATGTTCAGGCGCCTGTTGGTTCCATACTCGGTGCATCGGTTCTATGACTTGGATGTCTGGAGTCTTTGACCATTTTTAGGGCATTTCTCTGACACCACCTGGTATAGAGGTCCTGGATGGCAGGGAGCTCGGCGCCAGTGATTTACTGGGCCATACGCACTACTCTCTGTAGCGCCTTGCGGCCAGATGCCAAACAGTTGCCATACCAAGCAGTGATGCAGTCAGTCAAGGTACTCTCAATGGTGCAGCTGTACAACTTTTTGAGGATCTGAGGGCCCATGCTGAATCTTTTCAGCCTCCTGAGGGGGAAGAGGTGTTGTCGTCTGCAAACTTAATGATGGTGAGTCGTGCGCACTCACGCAGTCATGGGTAAACAGGGAGCATATGAGGGGACTATGTCATGTTTGTCATTTATTATCATGTCTTGTCCCTGTGCTCCCCATTCTGTTCGTTTCCCTCTGCTGGTCTTATTGGGTTCTTTCCCTCTTTCTATCCCTCTCTCTCCCCCTCCCCCTCTCACTCTCTCGCTCTCTCTTCTCTCTATCGTTCCGTTCCTGCTCCCAGCTGTTCCTATTC
Source organism: Oncorhynchus gorbuscha (assembly GCF_021184085.1). NCBI lineage: Eukaryota > Metazoa > Chordata > Actinopteri > Salmoniformes > Salmonidae > Oncorhynchus > Oncorhynchus gorbuscha. The sequence goes on from NC_060174.1 coordinate 37,626,144, forward strand.
CCCCTAATCATCATTTAGTCTTCCCACACCTGTTCCCGATCCTTTCCCCTGATTAGAGTCCCTATTTATTCCTTTGTGTTCCGTTCCTGTCCCGTCGGTTCCTTGTTTAGTATTCACCATGCTGTGATTGCGTTTCGCCCTGTCCTGTCGTGTTTTTGCTGTGATTGTGTATCGCCCTGTCCTGTCGTGTTTTTTGCCTTCATCAGATGCTGCGTGTGAGCAGGTGTCTCTGTCTACTACGGCCTGCGCCTACCCGAAGCGACCTGCAGTCTGTGGCCGCTTCTCCAGTTATTCCCCTCTACAGACTAGAGGATTTCTGTTATTCCCTGTTTGGACTTAAATAAACTCTGTTTCTGTTAAGTCGCTTTTGGGTCCTCTATCACCAGCATGACAGACTAAGCAGGTACCACTGAGGGGCCCCCATGTTGAGGGTCAATATGGCAGATGATTTGTTACCTATCCTTACCACCTGGGGGCAGCCATTCAGGAAGTCCAGGATTCAGTTGCAGAAGGTATTTAATCCCAGGGTCCTTAGCGTAGTGATGAGCTTGGCTGAGCTGTACTCAATGAACAAATCAAACTTTATTCGTCACATGCGCCGAATACAACAAGTGTAGACCATATGGTGAAATGCTTACATTAGAACAGCATTCTCACGTAGGTGTTCCTTTTGTCCAGGTGGGAAAGGGCAGTGTGGAGTACAATAGAGATTGCGTCATCTGTGGATCTGTTAGGGTGGTATGCAAATGGGAGTGGATCCAGGGTGTCTGGGATAATGGTGTTGATGTGAGCCATGACCAGCCTTTCAAAGGTTTTCATGGCTACAGATGAAAGTGCTACGGGGCGATAGTCATTTCGACAGTGTCATGACTGTCCTGTGAGGATCAGACGGGGTCAGATCAGATGGGTGGGTGACAGTAACCAGGCCTCTCTCTCCCTGACAGAGGGGAGAGAGGAGTACAATAGAGATTACGTCCTCTGTGGATCTGTTAGGGTGGTATGCAAATTGGATGGGAGAGAGGGGGAGCTGCTGGATGGTCGACCATACACACTCGGTAGTCAATTTAAGCAGGAGAGAACTCTCTCTCTGCTCTTTAGTAGCAACCAAAGGAATATCTTTGGTCAGACACTTTTGCCCGCCCAAAACTCTAAGTCCAAAAGTGGGTAACGGAATAATAATTCTAACATAGGGGATTTGGGAAATTGTCAGCGGGGAAAAGTAGAAAATGAAAGGAAATGATACCCCTTAATCTGTCAAGTTTTCATCCAATATGATGTGAATAGAATGTGAAGAATGATGAAAGTATTTTAAGATAGGAATGTGATTTTAGTTTTCTAATGAGATAATCGTTTTTGATATCCTTTGTACAGTAACTAGGCACTCCCCGAGTGAGGTGAGAGAGCTTGTCAGCATGACAGAATGGCCCTTTTTACCAAGAGTGCATAAAGGCTTGGAAGAGGAATCAACCTTCAGACCAGAAAAGTGTTATGTTGAAATTGGTTAAAGCTTTCAACCTCAACACGAGGTGAAGAAATAAACTCATCTTCCTTTAGATCAGAGAGATGAAGAGCTGCAGCTCATGTCCATCATGGTCCGAATCCTGAATACCAACATGAGGAGGAAGAGGCGAGAAGCTCACCTCAGATAATCACTGGGACAGCTGATTAGCTGTCCTACGTCAGATATTGAGAAAAGAGAATCTAAACGACTATCCTACAACTCTCATCACCAATGGGAACCATCAACATGGCTGGTTATCTTCCAGAGTGAACAAAAGTAGAGGACAGGAAAGGGGAGACCCCTTTCGGACAATCAGAGCCTTACAAGCATGCCGCTGAAAGGCCAAACAAACATTCTTCCGAAGGACGGCTAGCTCAGACAGAGAAACAGTGAACGGCATTCAAACGCGTAAATACAATTATGATGTCTTATTCCTAACGGGCGGTGGTTTATGTGCAAGGTATATGATTAATGTGAGGACAGTCCTAGAATGTATCCATGGTAATGTCTCTCTCTCTCTCTCTCTCTCTCTCTCTCTCTCTCTCTCTCTCTCTCTCTCTCTCTCTGTCTCCCCCTCTCCATCTCAGTGTAATAAACCATCATATTTTGTCAGTCCACTATGAATCTTTGTCTCATGTAAAGGGTGTATGTGTATTCTGTTATTATTTAGTTAGTTATTAAATAAATCATTAAATCAATTTGTGTAGTACTGAATAATGATCAAAGCTGGGCGTTTTGCAGATCGAAGAAGGTTACGATGTTCAGAATGAGAATTGATAAGAGGTTATGATTAATATGTTGACTGTTTTATGGATGTTATAGGTGAATTCGGGAGAAGGTAACTCTCTCAACAACTTCTGCCATGGTGCCCCAAATCCTAATGAGTTCATTGTTACATGATTGTGTCGTGTCTTTACTATCATTAAATGGAAGACTTTATATTAAAGATTCTCTGTAATTAGTATTACGCGATCAACTGCTTAATCATGTAACTGTAATTAACTAGGAAGTCGGGGCACCAAGGAAAAATATTCAGATTACAAAGTTATCATTTCCTAAAATAACTTTTCAGATATTTTATCTGATCAATTAGTCTTCGAATTAATTAATTATTTACTTTACCTCACGTTAGTCTCATTCCAAACGTCGTAAATTGTTGGTTATCTGCACGAACCCAGTCTTCACTATGAGTCATCCATACATTAATTGTCTTAAATCATTTATTTATTACTAACTAAGTAATTCACTGAAATGCATAAACAAACAGTAAATATGGTTACAAGAAATGATAGGAGAATGTGCCCTAGTGGGCTGAACCGGCATGGCGGCTTGTTAGACAAAAGGGGAAGTGGGGGTCGACTAAGAAGTCACTGCAGAGTGATAATTATAACAATTGAAATGCTAATCCTTTGCACATTAATTCTCACTCATTCGGGAACAGTTGCAATCAATATATATATTTACGTTCAGTGTGTCATCTTGATTGCTGGTGAAAAGTTGTTTCTTTTGTAGAATTGTCTGTCTCTCTCCCTCTCTCTGTCGTGGTTATAGTGGATAGTTCAGAGTGACATTCATTCGTTTCATTATAGAATGGATGTTTCGGCGGTTGTCGTTCTTCGCGTTCACTGACACCGAATTCCTAGATGCAGACTAGTAATTCATATCAAAGACTTGTTCTTATTCTGTTGGTATCGATAGTCTAAGAGTTTAACCAAGTGGTATGGTTAAAAGATTCAGCAAGTGTCTACAAACTGTGTCCTCTCCTAATGGAGAAAAACATGGTCTGGTGATAATTTCTCAAAGTTGGGTTTTATTCGGAATTGCATAAAAGGGCTGTCCCAGGACGCCTGACCCTAACTGGACTGAGGGGCGGTCCTCTGATTTAGTTAACTCCAATTCCCTTTTTGAGTTTTCCTTCATTAAACAGTCCAAAATCACATTGTAAAATTGTGTAAACAGTATAATACTCATTCATGTTATACAACAATTAGATGTAAACCTCATATCTGAGGCTATTATATAAACAGTGTTATGGTAATGTGGCCACACCGTCTCCCATGAGCTTCCCCAAGTTGTAACAAACGGACCAGTTCGCAGATGGATTCTTCACCGATCTTTTATACTTTCTCCGGAACATTAAAATTGTTCGTACCTCAAGTTCTGTGAGGTGGAAGAAATTCCTTTGTGCTATATGAAAATATACTCTGCCTCTTATACTATGTGCCCATGTGGTGGGTCTTCTCAGGAATTTACGACCTCTCTCTGACCACAGCAGCCTAGTTGAAGGAGGCAAGGGGGAGGCAGGGAGAGGTGGATGGGGCTTGCTATACCCAAAGAGGGCAACGTCATGACATACCACCCCTGGTGATTTGGATCTTGTTTGTCCTGCAAGTTACAAATCAACATAAAATCATAAACACTTGATGTCCTGTTTGTAGATCATCGTTTCAGTCCCCTCTGGTGGTTGAACTTGGTAGGCTTCTCTGAAAGCGGAGCAGTCCACCACAAGGATGGCAGTTGATGTCCGGTTGGTGATCGCCGTTGCGGTCACTGTCTTCCACTATTGTAGTGGTGATAGGTATGGAGTCTATTTCATAGCTATGTTATCCACGGAGGAGCTAACCTCATGAAAGAAGTACTCTTCTTATTGGACCAGTCATACGTGGTATGATCATGGTTAATGACTTCTAATAATTTTCCTCCTGATTGAAGGATTCTATTTATTAGTGACGTGTGTGTTAACCATTGGAAGAGATGGAGATTCCCTTCCACGTGTTGCACTCTGAGTGACTCCTATGTTGCTATTGTCAAGGGTAATTTGATTGGTTAGGTCTCTAACCTTCTTACTGATTGTAGGTCGACTGACTGTCGCTGGTATTGGTACTGGTGCTCAAAGGGACCAGTTATCCTACCGATTTATTCTGAAATATTATACTATTGGAACACATGATTGGAGCATTTTACTAGTTGTATTGTAGTTGAACCTACACATGGCAAGGCATGATTATTGTTGCCATTTGTTTTGGAGGTGGACAAGTCCACTGGACTTCCTTTATGACCAGTGTGGTACAGCTCAGTACTATCTTAGATGTGTTCTAAGATAATCCCCATCTAGGGGCCTGTCTGCTCCTCACTATTCTCATAGGGGAGTTTACAATTAGATTTGATTTATGCTCTGGCGGCCTCGTACGGTGTTGTCCGTAGGCTCGACCCGCCCACCGGCCTCGATGAGGCTCATCATGGGTCCGGGTTACTATTCCCCCCCTTTGTGTCTCCGCCCCCCACACACACACACCAGCGGGTGGTGTTGGTGTCCGAGGCACAAACGAAAAGGTCGGACCCTATGTACGAGTTGTCAGCGGCCGCGTTATGAGAATGGCTGTAACCTTTCAACCAAATCTCCTGGTGTTTGTGCTTCAAAATGCTCAGTGGCTGCCGATGCATGTCAGTCACCACAGCGTCCGCGTGTGGGAACCTCTTCAGTACCTGCGAACTGAGACGAGGATATCGGTCTGTGATATCGCAAAGTGTTTCACCAGTGGGAATCATCGGGTCAGATGCTGGACTGACGCCATTAGTATCATTGTAAGGGTAGACAGTCCCCAACAAAGCGGAAGGTGTATCATCGGAAGCAGAGTACACTCTGCGCATCAATGTTTTTTTGTTGAGATGGCCGCAGTGCTTGCGGAAGTGTCCGACGGGCAAGAGGAGATCATCTCAACTACCGTATTGCACGACTGCAAGGAGGAGGGAAGTTGCAGAGACACAGAGACAGCTGGCTCGAAATCATGAAAATAATGGTCAATCAAGTTGGCTGATGGAATGTGTCGAGATATCGTAATATCTCCTTGGATCGGATTCTGCCCCAAGAGGTTTTTAAACGTCTTTTTCCCCAAGGGGTGCTTTCGACAGATACCCCTCGTGAATGACTGCGTTGCAGCTAGCGTTAGGGGGAGACAGTGTGGTCAGTTGAGAAGGCACAGCAGCCTGTGACCATACCTGGTTGGTTTTCCAATCCATCAATGGGAGTAACCGATCCATCAAGTCTGCGCCAAGTAGCAGGGTTACAGCTTCAAGGCTGGTAACATACACAGGGTGAACGAGCGATAAGTCCTTGAAGTGTAGTTTCAGCATGACTCTCAATGTGAAAGGCGAGGTAGTCTGAGTGAGCCCTCGAAGTGTAGTGCCGCATCGTTCCACTTTAACCAACGTTTAGTTGGCTTCAAAGTCATTGAACAAGGTTTGAGAGATGAGTGATATTGTCGCACCCGAATCAATTAGCGCCTGACAAGTTAAGCAGTCCTCTATGACTGTTTCCAGGTATGGCCGTTTAGATCCGTGGTTAGTGGACATATTCTCCACAAAATGGAGTGGTCGTTCGCAACGACGTGATGTGCCATTTCTGTTCAAGGTGGAAGCAGATTGACTTTTCCGATTTTGAGTGGGCTTGGCTTTAACGAAGTGTTTGACATTTTTCTTCACCACCTTTGTATCAGAGTGTCATGTTTTGTCTTATATTGTCTTGTCATTTTGCTTTTCCTTCTGTTCGTTTTCCCCCTGCTGGTCTTTTTAGGTTCGTTCCCCTTTTTCTCTCTCCCTCTCTCTCTATCGTTCCGTTCCTGCTCCCAGCTGTTCCTATTCCCCTAATCAATCATTTAGTCTTCCCACACCTGTTCCCTATCTTTTCCCCTGATTAGAGTCCCTATTTCTCCCCTTGTTTTCCGTTTCTGTCCTGTCGGATCCTTGTATATTGTTCACCGTGCTGTGTCTTTGTATCGCCCTGTCGTGTCGTGTTTCCCTCAAATAATATATGCCATTTAGCAGACGCTTTTATCCAAAGCGACTTACAGTCATGTGTGCATACATTCTACGTATGGGTGGTCCCGGGGATCGAACCCACTACCCTGGCGTTACAAGCGCCATGCTCTACCAACTGAGCTACAGAAGGACCACCATGCTGCGTGGTGAGCAGGTGTCTGAGTCTGCTACGGTCAAGTGCCTTCCCGAGGCAACCTGCAGTTCATGATCGAGTCTCCAGTCTGTTCTCGTCATTACGAGTGGAATTGTTCTTTATGCTTTATTTTACCGCTCCGAATTGTCTAGGAGTATTGAATATTTACTTTACTGGATTAAAGACTCTGTTTTCGCCAAGTCGCTTTTGGGTCCTCATTCACCTGCATAACAGAAGGATCCGACCGAAGAATGGACCCAGCGACTACAGACGCTCGTAACACTGCCGTCGAGATCCAAGGAGCCATGCTCGGCAGACACGAGCAGGAATTGTCTGCTGCTCGCCATGCCGTGGAGAACCTGGCCGCTCAGGTTTCCGACCTCTCTGGACAGTTCCAGAGTCTTCGTCTCGTGCCACCTGTTACTTCCTGGCCTGCCGAGCCTCCGGAACCTAGGGTTAATAACCCACCTTGCTACTCCGGGCAGCCCACGGAGTGCCGCTCCTTTCTCACCCAGTGTGATATTGTGTTCTCTCTCCAACCCAACACATACTCTAGAGAGAGAGCTCGGGTTGCTAACGTCATTTCACTCCTTACTGGCCGGGCTCGAGAGTGGGGCACAGCTATCTGGGAGGCAAGGGCTGATTGCTCTAACAATTACCAGAACTATAAAGAGGAGATGATTCGGGTTTTTGACCGTTCAGTTTTTGGTAGGGAGGCTTCTAGGGCCCTGGCTTCCCTATGCCAAGGTGATCGATCCATAACGGATTACTCTATTGAGTTTCGCACTCTTGCTGCCTCTAGTGACTGGAAAGAGCCGGCGCTGCTCGCTCGTTTTCTGGAGGGACTCCACGCAGTGGTTAAAGATGAGATTCTCTCCCGGGAGGTTCCTTCAAGTGTGGACTCTTTGATTGCTCTCGCCATCCGCATAGAACGACGGGAAGATCTTCGTCACCAGGCTCGTGGAAGAGAGCTCGCGTCAACGGTGTTTCCCTGCTCCGCATCGCAACCATCTCCCTCCTCTGGCTCAGAGACTGAGCCCATGCAGCTGGGAGGTATTCGCATCTCGACTAAGGAGAGGGAACGGAGGATCACCAACCGCCTGTGCCTCTATTGCGGACTTGCTGGACATTTTGTTAATTCATGTCCAGTAAAAGCCAGAGCTCATCAGTAAGCGGAGGGCTACTGGTGAGCGCTACTACTCAGGTCTCTCCATCTAGATCCTGTACTACTTTGTCGGTCCATCTACGCTGGACCGGTTCGGGTGCTACATGCAGTGCCTTGATAGACTCTGGGGCTGAGGGTTGTTTCATGGACGAAGCATGGGCTCGGAAACATGACATTCCTTTCAGAGAGTTAGACAAGCCTACGCCCATGTTCGCCTTAGATGGTAGTCATCTTCCCAGTATCAGATTTGAGACACTACCTTTAACCCTCACAGTATCTGGTAACCACAGTGAGACTATTTCTTTTTTGATTTTTCGTTCACCTTTTACACCTGTTGTTTTGGGTCATCCCTGGCTAGTATGTCATAATCCTTCTATTAATTGGTCTAGTAATTCTATCCTATCCTGGAACGTTTCTTGTCATGTGAAGTGTTTAATGTCTGCCATCCCTCCCGTTTCTTCTGTCCCCACTTCTCAGGAGGAACCTGGCGATTTGACAGGAGTGCCGGAGGAATATCATGATCTGCGCACGGTCTTCAGTCGGTCCCGAGCCAACTCCCTTCCTCCTCACCGGTCGTATGATTGTAGTATTGATCTCCTTCCGGGGACCACTCCTCCTCGGGGTAGACTATACTCTCTGTCGGCTCCCGAACGTAAGGCTCTCGAGGATTATTTGTCTGTGTCTCTTGACGCCGGTACCATAGTGCCTTCTTCCTCTCCGGCCGGGGCGGGGTTTTTTTTGTTAAGAAAAAGGACGGTACTCTGCGCCCCTGCGTGGATATCGAGGGCTGAATGACATAACGGTTAAGAATCGTTATCCGCTTCCCCTTATGTCATCAGCCTTCGAGATTCTGCAGGGAGCCAGGTGCTTTACTAAGTTGGACCTTCGTAACGCTTACCATCTCGTGCGCATCAGAGAGGGGGACGAGTGGAAAACGGCGTTTAACACTCCGTTAGGGCATTTTGAGTACCGCGTTCTGCCGTTTGGTCTCGCCAATGCGCCAGCTGTTTTTCAGGCATTAGTTAATGATGTTCTGAGAGACATGCTGAACATCTTTGTTTTTGTCTATCTTGACGATATCCTGATTTTTTCACCGTCACTCGAGATTCATGTTCAGCACGTTCGACGTGTTCTACAGCGCCTTTTAGAGAATTGTCTCTACGTGAAGGCTGAGAAGTGCTCTTTTCATGTCTCCTCCGTTACTTTTCTCGGTTCCGTTATTTCCGCTGAAGGCATTCAGATGGATTCCGCTAAGGTCCAAGCTGTCAGTGAGTGGCCCGTTCCAAGGTCACGTGTCGAGTTGCAGCGCTTTCTAGGTTTCGCTAATTTCTATCGGCGTTTCATTCGTAATTTCGGTCAAGTTGCTGCCCCTCTCACAGCTCTTACTTCTGTCAAGACGTGTTTTAAGTGGTCCGGTTCCGCCCAGGGAGCTTTTGATCTTCTAAAAGAACGTTTTACGTCCGCTCCTATCCTCGTTACTCCTGACGTCACTAGACAATTCATTGTCGAGGTTGACGCTTCAGAGGTAGGCGTGGGAGCCATTCTATCCCAGCGCTTCCAGTCTGACGATAAGGTTCATCCTTGCGCTTATTTTTCTCATCGCCTGTCGCCATCTGAACGCAACTATGATGTGGGTAACCGCGAACTGCTCGCCATCCGCTTAGCCCTAGGCGAATGGCGACAGTGGTTGGAGGAGGCGACCGTTCCTTTTGTCGTTTGGACAGACCATAAGAACCTTGAGTACATCCGTTCTGCCAAACGACTTAATGCTCGTCAAGCTCGTTGGGCGTTGTTTTTCGCTCGTTTCGAGTTTGTGATTTCTTACCGTCCGGGTAGCAAGAACACCAAGCCTGATGCCTTATCCCGTCTTTTTAGTTCTTCTGTGGCTTCTACTGATCCCGAGGGGATTCTTCCTTATGGGCGTGTTGTCGGGTTGACAGTCTGGGGAATTGAAAGACAGGTTAAGCAAGCACTCACGCACACTGCGTCGCCGCGCGCTTGTCCTAGTAACCTTCTTTTCGTTCCTGTTTCCACTCGTCTGGCTGTTCTTCAGTGGGCTCACTCTGCCAAGTTAGCTGGTCATCCCGGCGTGTTCGAGGCACTCTTGCTTCTATTCGCCAGCGCTTTTGGTGGCCGACTCAGGAGCGTGACACGCGCCGTTTCGTGGCTGCTTGTTCAGACTGCGCGCAGACTAAGTCAGGTAACTCTCCTCCTGCCGGTCGTCTCAGACCGCTCCCCATTCCTTCTCGACCATGGTCTCACATCGCCCTAGACTTCATTACCGGTCTGCCTTTGTCTGCGGGGAAGACTGTGATTCTTACGGTTGTCGATAGGTTCTCTAAGGCGGCACATTTCATTCCCCTCGCTAAACTTCCTTCCGCTAAGGAGACGGCACAAATCATCATCGAGAATGTGTTCAGAATTCATGGCCTCCCGTTAGACGCCGTTTCAGACAGAGGCCCGCAATTCACGTCACAGTTTTGGAGGGAGTTCTGTCGTTTGATTGGTGCGTCCGTCAGTCTCTCTTCCGGGTTTCATCCCCAGTCTAACGGTCAAGCAGAGAGGGCCAATCAGACGATTGGTCGCATACTACGCAGCCTTTCTTTCAGAAACCCTGCGTCTTGGGCAGAACAGCTCCCTGGGCAGAATACGCTCACAACTCGCTTCCTTCGTCTGCTACCGGGTTATCTCCGTTTCAGAGTAGTCTGGGTTACCAGCCTCCTCTGTTCTCATCCCAGCTTGCCGAGTCCAGCGTTCCCTCCGCTCAAGCGTTTGTCCAACGTTGTGAGCGCACCTGGAGGAGGGTGAGGTCTGCACTTTGCCGTTACAGAGCACAGACTGTGAGAGCCGCCAATAAACGTAGGATTAAGAGTCCTAGGTATTGTTGCGGCCAGAGAGTGTGGCTTTCCACTCGCAACCTCCCTCTTACGACAGCCTCTCGTAAGTTGACTCCGCGGTTCATTGGTCCGTTCCGTGTCTCCCAGGTCGTCAATCCTGTCGCTGTGCGACTGCTTCTTCCGCGACATCTTCGTCGCGTCCATCCTGTCTTCCATGTCTCCTGTGTCAAGCCCTTTCTTCGCACCCCCGTTCGTCTTCCCTCCCCCTCCCGTCCTTGTCGAGAGCGCACCTATTTACAAGGTACGTAGGATCATGGACATGCGTTCTCGGGGACGGGGTCACCAATACTTAGTGGATTGGGAGGGTTACGGTCCTGAGGAGAGGAGTTGGGTTCCGTCTCGGGACGTGCTGGACCGTTCACTGATTGATGATTTCCTCCGTTGCCGCCAGGATTCCTCCTCGAGTGCGCCAGGAGGCGCTCGGTGAGCGGGGGGGTACTGTCATGTTTTGTCTTATATTGTCTTGTCATTTTGCTTTTCCTTCTGTTCGTTTTCCCCCTGCTGGTCTTTTTAGGTTCGTTCCCCTTTTTCTCTCTCCCTCTCTCTCTCTCTTCTCTCTATCGTTCCGTTCCTGCTCCCAGCTGTTCCTATTCCCCTAATCAATCATTTAGTCTTCCCACACCTGTTCCCTATCTTTTCCCCTGATTAGAGTCCCTATTTCTCCCCTTGTTTTCCGTTTCTGTCCTGTCGGATCCTTGTATATTGTTCACCGTGCTGTGTCTTTGTATCGCCCTGTCGTGTCGTGTTTCCCTCAGATGCTGCGTGGTGAGCAGGTGTCTGAGTCTGCTACGGTCAAGTGCCTTCCCGAGGCAACCTGCAGTTCATGATCGAGTCTCCAGTCTGTTCTCGTCATTACGAGTGGAATTGTTCTTTATGCTTTATTTTACCTCTCCGAATTGTCTAGGAGTATTGAATATTTACTTTACTGGATTAAAGACTCTGTTTTCGCCAAGTCGCTTTTGGGTCCTCATTCACCTGCATAACACAGAGTCCATATACAAAGCCCGGGGGCTTGTGTCTTGATCAAGCGTGCCCTGGATAGGGTCTTGAATGAGAGCGGGAGAAATTAGAACTTTAACGTCCTTGCTATAGGTGTTAATTCCTGTGGACCTGGTGTCCGGTAATTCCCTGTCTCGTCCTTGTGCCTTATCTTTTTCCCTTTTCTCAAATTGTTCTCACTTTAGTTCTTCCCGTAGTGGAACTTCTGGAGAATATTGGTCTACGTTTTGTTTGTCCTTCACCCCTCTGTTACCCTTGTGCTTTGACACTTTTTGTGGGTTGGGTGCAGGAACGTAGCGAACAGGTCGATTGTAGCGGTAGTCATGTTGATGGCGGAGGTTATTGGAATCATGGTTTCATGTTAGAAACTGTTGTTGTGCGTCATCTCTCAACGCTCCAATACCTGATAATGCACCCACTAACTGGGGTGAGAGCTCCTGGTCAAACTTCAAAACCGAGTGGTCAGGGCTCTTAGCGTTGTGAACTTTTGGTGCCTCAAAAGCTGTGCTTGCAAGCTCTCTGAGTTGTAAGAAATGCAAGCCAATGTGGGCGGCAGGACCCAAGTAGGTAATGAAGGTAGGATGCATGTTCGACAGGAACATTTGTTTAAAAGGTAACAGGTCTTCCATGCCTGTTTCAGTGAGTAGGCCAAAGTAAGCTGACCGAAACCTATGATAGTAAACTTGTGGGTGTTTGTTCCGAGCTTGTTTTACGGTGTTAGCCAGTGAGCTATCGTGTTTGCGAGTTGCAGAACCACTGAATTCTAATTTCAAAGCTGTGGCAAGTTTAACATAGTCATTTAGCATGTGTTGCTGTTGTAGACAAATGAACCTTGTCATGTGTCTATTCGACGTTCGTTTCAACAGGTAAACCCTCTCAGAACCCATAGCGTTCGGTTAGCCATCCAACGCGTCCTCTATGTCCTGCCGATGTATAGAAAATCCAGCTAGAATTATATTTATCATGTCCTTGTTCAGCACGACTCAGAGAAACGTAGGATATTTTTTTGATTTTTTTATTTTACCTTTATTTTACTAGGCAAGTTAGTTAAGAACAAATTCTTATTTTCAATGATGACCTAGGAACAGTGGGTTAACTGCCTGTTCAGGGGCAGAACGCCAGATTTCTACCTTGTCAGCTCGGGGATTTGAACTTGCAACCTTTCGGTTACTAGTCCAACGCTCTAACCACTAGGCTACCCTGGCGCCCAGTTCTGCAGATCACATTGACAGGATAGTATCGAATTGAGCTCATACCGTTTATTCTCCAGTGATTCTCCACATTCGCCAATAGAACAGAGGGTAGCGGTGATTTATCCACACTCTGACATAGTCTCGTCAGGTATCCAGAACGTGTGACTTGGGCTGTAGCCAAACCCTTCCAGTGCCTCTCACTTCATAGCACAGTCTCCTCCAAGTGTTGAGGATTTCGGCTAGGTCCATGATAATCAATATATATTGCCTCCGACTCATTGAAGTAGAAGTCCTCATCCAAATGGAGGTTAGTGATAGCTGTTCCAATGTCCAAAAGCCATTTTCGGCCATAGGAAACGACAGCAGAAACAATATGTACAAAGAAAGTTCAGATCAGCGCCAGAAAATACACAAAATAGCACAATTGGTGAAGAGCCCGAGACTGAAGGTTTTTAAAGAGCAGTTAAGGCGAGACCACTGGTCCTTATTATGTATCTCTGTGGTCAGGGCCCCTCACCCTCAGAAGAGCAGACATCAGTTCCTAGCCCAGGGTCTCATCTTCATAACCACAGCCCTAATGAAGGTTTTTAATGGGCCTACTGCTGGCCCTAAACGCTATCTTAGCTCTGGTCAAGTGGGGGTGTTAAGTACCAAAGAGGGAGAGACGAGTGAATTGTTTAAAAAAAAGGCATACAGTAAAACTTCAATTAAACACAGTCTCAAATAGCCGCCTGTCCCTTTTAATAGCTGGGCACTGGCACACATTTCAGGAAATAAACGGCTGTTTCAAATAAACGCTGGGTCTAAATTAATTGTTTATGAGGTTACCATTAATTCCCATGAACTGTTTACGAGGTTTAATGTTTGATGTTTGATTTGTTACATTAAATAATTCAGTAATGATGCTAAAAAATGATGCTAATCATACATTTATATCGCCAGTAAGAAACTAGGAGCTGCAAAGCTCCACAGCGGAGATTGGAGTATCTGTCCATAGGACCACTTTAAGCCGTATACTCCACAGAGCTGGGCTTTACAAAGAGTGGCCAGCAAAAAAGCCATTGCTTAAAACCTCTTGATACTAGCCACCCCGGATCCGGGATCGCGAATCCAGCTTCAAGCTCATTACCATAACGCAACGTTAACTATTCATGAAAATCTCAAATGAAATGAAATAAATATGCTAGCTCTCAAGCTTAGCCTTTTGTTAACAACACTGTCATCTCAGATTTTCAAAATATGCTTTTCAACCATAGCAAAACAAGCATTTGTGTAACAGTATTGATAGCTAGCGTAGCATTTAGCGTAGCATTCAGCGGGCAACATTTTCACAAAAACAAGAAAAGCATTCAAATAAAATAATTTACCTTTGAAGAACTTCGGATGTTTTCAATGAGGAGACTCTCAGTTAGATAGCAAATGTTCAGTTTTTACAAAAATATTATTTGTGTAGGAGAAATCGTTCATCACTTTTGGCTACCAAAAAAAACGAAAATTCAGTCATCAAAACGCCAAACTTTTTTCCAAATTAACTCCATAATATCGACTGAAACATGGCAAACGTTGTTTAGAATCAATCCTCAAGGTGTTTTTCACATATCTCTTCGATGATATATCGTTCGTGGAAGTATGCTTTCTCCTCTGAATCACATGGAAGAATGCTTGCAGCTGAAGATTACGCAACAATTTCGACAAAGGACACAAGGCGGACAACTGGTAAATGTAGTGTCTTATGGCCAATCTTCCAATGATATGCCTACAAATACGTCACAATGCTGCAGACACCTTGGGCAAACGGCAGAAAGTGTCGGCTCGTTCAGGGCACATTCACAGCCATATAAGGAGACAATGGAAAACAGAGCCTCAAAAAAATTCTGCTAATTTCCTGTTTGAAGTTTCATCTTGGTTTCGCCTGTAGCATCAGTTCTGTGGCACTCACAGATAATATTTTTGCAGTTTTGGAAACGTCAGAGTGTTTTCTCTCCAAAGCTGTCAATTATATGCATAGTCGAGCATCTTTTCGTGACAAAATATCTTGTTTAAAACGGGAACGTTTTTTTTCCAAAAATGAAATACTGCCCCTAGAGTCTCAAGAGGTTTTAAGAAAGAAATAAGCAAATACTTTTGGTGTTTGCCAAAAAGCATGTGGGAGACTCCCCAAACATATTGAAGACGGTACTCTGGTCAGATGAGACTACAATTGAGCTTTTTGGCCATCAAGGAAAATGCTATGTCTGGCGCAAACCCAACACCTCTCATCACCTCAAGAATACTTCACACATTGAAGCGTGTTGGTGGCAGCATCATGCTGTGGGGATGTTTTTCACCGACAGGGACTGGGAAACTGGTCAGAATTGAAGGAATGATGGATGGGGCTAAATACAGGGAAATTCTTGAGGGAAACCTGTTTCAGTCTTCCAGAGATTTGAGACTGGGACAGAGGTTCACCTTCCAGCAGGACAATGACCCTCAGCATACTGCTAAAGCAACACTAGAGTGGTTTAAGGGGAAACATTTAAATATCTTGGAATGGCCTAGCCAAAGCCCAGACCTCAATTCATTTGAGAATCTGTGGTATGACTTAAAGATTGCTGTACACCAGCGGAACCCATTCAACTTGAAGGAGCTGGAAAAGCTTTCCAGTGGCTAGATGTGCCAAGCTTATAGAGACATACCCCAAGAGACTTGCAGCTGTAATTGCTGCAAAAGGTGGCTCTACATATTATTGACTTTAGGGGGGCTGAATAGTTATTCATGCTCAAGTTTACCGTTTGTATTGTCTTATTTCTTGTTTGTTTCACTAGAAAAAATATGTTGCATCTTCAAAATGGTGGGCATGTTGTGTAAATCTAATGACATAACCCTCCCCCCAAAAAATCTATTTTAATTCCAGGTTGTAATGCAACAACATTTGAAAAATGCCAAGGGGGTGAATACTTTCTCAAGCCACTGCATATGTTTTGTGCTTCAAGACATTAATTCTGTAATAGAGTTGGTACATTCAGAAAGCTTGAACTGTGCCATTCACAGCTTCTCCTCTTCTCTCCCCTCCACTTTGCTTCACTCCGCTCCTCTCTGCTCTCCTGTTCTGATGAGAATTAATGTACTCTGACATCCCTCGGGGACTCCCCCACTACCCCCACCACCACCCCTAATGAAGAAATACAGCCTGGCCAAAAACACAGAGGGAGAGAGGTAAGAAAAAGAGGAGGATTGAGGGAGAGAGAGGAAAGAGTACAAAGAGAAAGGACGAGAGAAGGGGAGAAAGAAGGAGTACGGGGAGGGAGAGATTGTAAGATATAGAGATGGGGAGAGAGAGAAATACAAGAGAGAGAAGAGATGGAGAAAAGGGCTACATAGAGGGAAATAGAGGGAGGTATAAAGAGAAGGCGAGAGAAAAGGGAAGAGAAAGGGACGGGTTCTCTCTCAGTATGGATCCCTGGTCCCAGACATCTCCTGACTTATGGGTTAATCTGCCTCTACCATTAAGCACCATCACACTCTGATCACAGAGCAAAGGACAGGTTACTCACTACTACTACTGGTCTGGTCCCCATTCCCCCACTTCAGAAGAGGCTGTGGGTGCAGGAGAGCTGGGGAAGCAGGGGGTGCTTGGGCAAGGGTTAAGTGGAGGGGGGGGGACATGTGGTGTGTGGAACAGGAGACCCGGGCTTGGTGGGTTGGAGGAGTTGCTGGGGATGGAGTAAAAGGAGGGGGTCTGAGGAGACAGGAGGTGGGCAGGGGATAAGGGGGTAAGGGAAGGCTGTGGAAGGGTTTGGCTGCAGCCCAAGTCACATGGCCTGGATGGCCATACCCTGCCCCAGGGCAGCCAGGGGCAATGACAGCCCTAAAACTCCCCTAGGACCAGCAATACACCCTGTGCACAAACGTAAACACACACAGAATATGAGCATGGCTGCAAGAACAGAACGTGACCCCAAGACTGCAACAGAGTGACGACACACACGCCCTAAACGCTGACCACCACAGAATAAGTGTTACAAAGTCTCTTGTGGAGCAATGTCATCCACACACATCGCATGGACGTACGTGCCCATATGGTGTCCGACAGAGGCCCATGGTCAGGATGTCCTGTGTGACTGTCGGTATGAAAGTGTGAGAGAGTAGGTGACTCAAACTAATACCAACTGTGGCTCGGTCTCAAATAGCCTTGCATTGTGGGTAGCTCAGGTTACACATCCTCCGTTTTCACTTATCCTTTTCTAATCTCCTCTGACACACACACACACTAAGACAGACAGTATCAGAGCACTAAGAGTAGAGGGAAGACAGAAAGACAGTATCAGAGCACTAAGAACAGAGGGAAGACAGACAGACAGTATCAGAGCACTAAGAGCAGAGGGAAGACAGCCAGACAGTATCAGAGCACTAAGAGCAGAGGGAAGACAGACAGACAGTATCAGAGCACTAAGAGCAGAGGGAAGACAGACAGACAGTATCAGAGCACTAAGAGCAGAGGGAAGACAGACAGACAGACAGTATCAGAGCACTAAGAGCAGAGGGAAGACAGACAGACAATATCAGAGCACTAAGAGCAGAGGGAAGACAGACAGACAATATCAGAGCACTAAGAGCAGAGGGAAGACAGACAGACAATATCAGAGCACTAAGAGCAGAGGGAAGACAGACAGACAGTATCAGAGCACTAAGAGCAGAGGGAATAAGCCAAATGAAAGTGTTATTAGGGCATGAAGACTGTGTGTGTGCATGTGTGTAATGACAGCAACATCGGGGAAGATAAAACCCTAAGGGTAGGAGAATAATGACTGATATGCACAGACCTCAAATGACAGACAGACTTCATTATGTCTAACTCATCTGGGCATGTACTATACTGTATCAAGCATGAGGGAGTTAACTGCTCTGAAAAAAATACTAATGATCTTAGTTTTTGTCAATTGTTTGAGCACAATTTTGAAAACAGGGCCCGGTTTGAGAGCAGAGGGAAGACAGACAGACAGTATCAAAACACTACACACAATTAGCACAACCCTACACCAAACACTTTTGTCAAAACTATACACGACTTCATAAAAATAATATTTTGTTACCATACGAAACACACATATTTCATATGACTTCAATCTTTTTGAACCAGTTACACACTGCTGTTGCTAACCTAAAACACTTTCAGCAAGTCTAAGTGTCAGTGATTAGAGTGCTGTAAATGAAGTACACAGAGAAAGTGCAACTATACAAACACTACACAAGACCAATGCTGCAGACTGAGGAAAATATATATTTTGTCTTTCCATATACCCAAATCAGTCAACATGTCAACATGGAGAATCACAACCAAACATGTCCCAGTTTTCATGCTACTTCAGTAGTGTGCATAACAGTTAGCTCAGCAAACAGACAAACGTAAAATACTGTATCCAGTACAGGTTACAATTAGATGTAACAGTAAACCGTAAACAACAAACATAAAAAATCATCTGAAAAAAATGACAATATATTGTACAGAAAATACTACAGTAAACACACTATACATTAGCTCTTCGCCTAGCTGGATCTGGCCAGAGAATTATCAACATCACAAGCAATCTCATCATTAACAAGACAACGTGGGAAGAACCGTCTTGAATGTCGAATCCATCCTTGCACAGCTGCGGCGTCGACTTGGTCACAGGCGTCCTCCATGGCCTGAATGAGGGGTACCTGAGCCTGGGGCTGGAGATCGTAAACCTCCATGGCCTGAATGAGGGGTACCTGAGCCTGGGGCTGGAGATCGTAAACCTCCATGGCCTGAATGAGGGGTACCTGAGCCTGGGGCTGGAGATCGTAAACCTCCATGGCCTGAATGAGGGGTACCTGAGCCTGGGGATGGAGATCGTAAACCTCCATGGCCTGAATGAGGGGTACCTGAGCCTGGGGCTGGAGATCGTAAACCTTCCTGGCCTGAATGAGGGGTACCTGGGCCTGGGGCTGGAGATTTTAAACCTTCCTGGCCTGAATGAGGGGTACCTGAGCCTGGGGCTGGAGATTTTAAACCTTCCTGGCCTGAATGAGGGGTACCTGGGCCTGGGGCTGGAGATCATAAACCTTCCTGGCCTGAATGAGGGGTACCTGAGCCTGGGGCTGGAGATCGTAAACCTCCATGGCCTGAATGAGGGGTACCTGGGCCTGGGGCTGGAGATCGTAAACCTTCTACCGCCATGCAGAGAAAAACTCTTCGACAGGGTTTAGAAACGGAGAGTATGGTGGAAGGTATAGTACTGTCAACTGTGGATGGTGTTGAAACCAGTTCTGGACCAAAGCAGAGCGGTGGAATGACACATTGTCCCAGATGACCGTGTATTGCATCTGGTACATTTCAATACCTGCTGTGACGATGTGGTGCAATCGGTCCAAAAATGTGAGAATGTGAGGTGTGTTGTAAGGGCCCAATTTGGCATGACGGAGGACAACCCCATGCTGTGAAATGGCAGCGCAAAGGGTGATGTTACCCCCACGTTGCCCTGGGACATTGATATTTCTGCCTCTACTTCTTGCTTTTGTGAGGTTGAACCCTGCCTCATCAATATATATGAATTCATGCAGGATTTCCTCAGCATCCATATGCAAAACTCCCTAAAATACAGTGAAAGACACGATTGTGTAGTTCAGGATAGGTTCTAGTATACAGTCAATGTAAAGAAGTCATGTGTGCAGTATGCAACATCAGTGCTGAAGTGAACAATACAAACCTCCACATACTCATGTCACAGCCGTTTGACCCTCTGAATTCTGCTCAAAAGGCACTCGATAAAGTTGTTTCATTTGAACATGATGACTTTTCAGGATGCGTGCCAGTGTTGACTGATGGACATTATTGAAAATGGCATGGTCACCGATAATGTCGGCTTGAAGTTCTCAGCCTGATAGCATTATTGGCCAAAACCATGTTTATTATCTCTCTCTCTTGTTCTTGCGTGAATATGGGCCCCCTTCCTCCTTGTCGTTCCCGACCCTCAATCCTATGTAGAGAATAATACATGTAACTTACTGTACGGGGGTGTCCTCGGATGGGGCCACAGTGTCTCCTGACCCCTCCTGTCTCAGCCTCCAGTATTTATGCTGCAGTAGTTTATGTGTCGGGGGGCTAGGGTCAGTTTGTTTATCTGGAGTACTTCTCCTGTCCTATTCGGTGTCCTGTGTAAATCTAAGTGTGCATGTTCTCTAATTCTCTCCTTCTCTCCTTTCTTTCTCTCTCTCATTGGAGGACCTGAGCCCTAGGACCATGCCCCAGGACTACCTGACATGATGACTCCTTGCTGTCCCCAGTCCACCTGGCCATGCTGCTGCTCCAGTTTCAACTGGCCTGGGCCCTAGGACCATGTCCCAGGACTACCTGACATGAGGACTCCTTGCTGTCCCCAGTCCACCTGGCCATGCTCCTGCTCCAGTTTCAACTGTTCTGCCTTACTATTATTCAACCATGCTGGTCATTTATGAACATTTGAACATCTTGGCCACGTTCTGTTATAATCTCCACCCGGCACAGCCAGAAGACGCGCCATCGGGCAACAGGTGATACACAATCACGGCAAAAACACGACAGGACTAAATGGACTGGCCACAGAGAAACGAATAGCATGGGGAGCACAGGGACAAGACATGATAATAAATGACAAACATGACAGGACTCACCGGCGCCTCCTGGCGCTCTCGAACCACATATGCTCTCTCTAATTCTCTCTTTCTTTCTCTCTCTCGGAGGACCTGAGCCCTAGGACCGTGCCCCAGGACTACCTGACATGATGGCTCCTTGCTGTCCCCAGTCCACCTGACTGTGCTGCTGCTCCAGTTTCAACTGTTCTGCCTTATTATTATTTGACCATGCTGGTCATTTATGAACATTTGAACATCTTGGTCATGTTCTGTTATAATCTCTACCCGGCACAGCCAGAAGAGGACTGGCCACCCCACATAGCCCGGTTCCTCTCTAGGTTTCTTCCTAGGTTTTGGCCTTTCTAGGGAGTTTTTCCTAGCCACCGTGCTTTTACACCTGCATTGTTTGCTGTTTGGGGTTTTAGGCTGGGTTTCTGTACAGCACTTTGAGATATCAGCTGATGTACGAAGGGCTATATAAATAAATTTGATTTGATTTGATTTGTACAATGTCACAGGACGGGGTATCACAAGTGCTGATATGGTGCAGACAATAAGCTGCTGATTACTGTAACTGTAGACAGATCTTTTACCTGTTTTCCTGTCGAAAAGTCCTTATGACAGATGCCGCTGTATATCTGCTAACATTTGGCTGAACTCTCAGTCCAGCCTCCCTCAGCGTCAATCCGTGGTTCACAACATGGTCCACTAGTCTTCGTCGACCTCTGGCTCGGCCTCTACCTCCTTCTCCTCCTCTGTGTACTCCTTCTCCTCCTCTGTGTACTCCTTCTCCTCCTCTGTGTACTCCTTCTGCTCCTCTGTGTACTCCTTCTGCTCCTCTGTGTACTCCTTCTGCTCCTCTGTGTACTCCTTCCTCTCCTCTGTGTACTCCTTCTGCTCCTCTGTGTACTCCTTCTGATCCTCTGTGTACTCCTTCTGCTCCTCTGTGTACTCCTTCTGCTCCTCTGTGTACTCCTTCCTCTCCTCTGTGTACTCCTTCTGCTCCTCTGTGTACTCCTTCTGATCCTATGTGTACTCCTTCTCCTCCTCTGTGTACTCCTTCTGCTCCTCTGTGTACTCCTTCTGATCCTCTGTGTACTCCTTCTGTTCCTCTGTGTACTCCTTCTGCTCCTCTGTGTACTCCTTCCTCTCCTCTGTGTACTCCTTCTGATCCTCTGTGTACTCCTTCCTCTCCTCTGTGTACTCCTTCCTCTCCTCTGTGTACTCCTTCTGCTCCTCTGTGTACTCCTTCTGATCCTCTGTGTACTCCTTCCTCTCCTCTGTGTACTCCTTCCTCTCCTCTGTGTACTCCTTCTGCTCCTCTGTGTACTCCTTCTGATCCTCTGTGTACTCCTTCCTCTCCTCTGTGTACTCCTTCCTCTCCTCTGTGTACTCCTTCTCCTCCTCTGTGTACTCCTTCTCCTCCTCTGTGTACTCCTTCTGATCCTCTGTGTACTCCTTCCTCTCCTCTGTGTACTCCTTCCTCTCCTCTGTGTACTCCTTCTGATCCTCTGTGTACTCCTTCCTCTCCTCTGTGTACTCCTTCCTCTCCTCTGTGTACTCCTTCTCCTCCTCTGTGTACTCCTTCTCCTCCTCTGTGTACTCCTTCCTCTCCTCTGTGTACTCCTTCTCCTCCTCTGTGTACTCCTTCTCCTCCTCTGTGTACTCCTTCTGCTCCTCTGTGTACTCCTTCCTCTCCTCTGTGTACTCCTTCTCCTCCTCTGTGTACTCCTTCTCCTCCTCTGTGTACTCCTTCTCCTCCTCTGTGTACTCCTCCTCTCACCCTCACTCTTCTTCTTACTCCTTCCATTTTGGTTGAAGGCAGGTGAACCTACCTGCTGCATTTTTATAGTGCTTAAACCTGATTGGTGTGTCTACAATTTAGCAATCATGTGTTTGTGCACCTGATGGCTGTGTTAAACAGATTGGCTCATAGGTGTGGTAATTTGACAGTCAGTACTTTGAAATTGCAAGGAAGGGACATCATGATATACTTCTGTGTCGGATGTATAAAAGTGTGTTTAGTGTTTTGCAAATCACTGTGTGTAATGTTTTGCAAATAGTGTGAAGCTGACAATGTGCTTACAGTTGTGCAAATCTAGCCTTGTGTTTTGCTCCTTGAGTGTAAAGTTTTGCTAATTGTGGGAAAAGTTCAATTTTAGTGTGTAAGCAATCGTAAAAAACTGTAAGCAAAACCTAAGTATGGATTTATTTTCTTAGCTGTCCAAACCAGACGATCAGGCTGCTTTCTGTTTTTGAAGACCCCTGGGGCGATGATATTGCTACAGTATAACTGATTTGTATTGGAATAAACAAAAACAACCACAGAGTAGGAGAATGGGACAGACAGGTTTATAGTGAGAGGGGTGGGGTGGAGAGTTGTGTACTTTGTGTTTCTTTTGCCTTGAATGTGTCAGCGAACTCTGACACGGTGGAGAGAGGCCAGGTCCAACCTCATGGCCTCCACCCTGGCCTTGTGCTGCAAAGAGAACAAACACGACACATCATCATGGCCATCCTCATCATGACTCCACGACATATTGAGAATCAGTCACACACATGCACACACACTAGCTCCTGGTCTGCCTCCCATAAATCAGAAGCAGACATTTAGATTGACATCAGCTGATGTTGAGGTAGACCAGACAGAGTGCAGATGTCTGCAGATCTGATGAGACATCACAGCCCAACTACAGCAGACAGACACTATTATGTCTCAGGATGTCGTCTCAGGTTCACGTGGTACTGCCGGTTCTGTCTGTCTGCTGCCAGAGTGTGCGTGCATGTGTAGTTCATCACACACCATATGCCGGTAGACAGGAGAGGAGGAGAGTGGAGAGGAGATTAAGCGGTGAAAGATAGATTACTGTAGAGCTGAATACATAGCTGCATTTACACACTGAATACAGACTACTCATCATCTACTCTATCAGACTGGATTCAGTCTACATACACAGCTGATCCTGCCAGATATGCATTATCATGACCAGGTATAGAACCCAGTCCTCAGCCCTGTCCCCTCACAGCAGTCACACGTTTGTTCTTAGTGTTTTAACTCAGGACCCCTGCTCTCCATATAATATACAAGTAGGGTTAATCAGATTTACATATCTTCATACTGTTGTGGTACCATACCGGGGTATAGGTTATTATAGACAGTGCACACAAGGGTCGTTATATATCTTTCAAAACGATCCAGGGGGGGATTGATTGTCTCTGCTGTAACCAAGAAGCTTGATCTTGACATCTAGCCACTTCGCTAGCAAGTTAGCAAACCAAATGCATAGCTGGTTCCCTGAGCTGGAGATAATTCATTTGGCACCACGTGCACAGATAGGGCACTACCTGTGCAGAGCACATGCCCCTTTCCCCTTCCAGTCTTCAAAGTGGCCTTTTCGGTGGTGGTAAAAAAAATGGCTGGTTGCTGTTCTGAACCCACTGCCCGCAAGACAGAACTTGTTTCACTTCCTCCAGTTTTGCCTGACGAAAACAGAGCAGTCCTACGTTTATATTATCCATGTAAAACACTGTTTAGTAATCTACTCTGGAGGCATCTTTCCCAGAACAACAACAGGGTACCTAGGTGTTGGTGGGGTGCCATTTTTGGGGTTTGAGCACATGCCCCCCAAAAGGTCTGTCTTAGGTAGTTAACTTATAGTTAGTTATAAGCACCCCCCCCCCCTCCCCCACCCAATTGTTTTTTTTTGTATTAAAATCCTTTCCGTCTGTATTTTAAAATATCCCGGTATACTGTATATATGGTATGTCACCCAAGCCTACATACAAGTACACACACGGGACCTGCAGCATGTGCAGGTGTGTGAGGTGTGTGATTGTGTGTGAGTGTAGCGTGAACCAGGGAAGCGCGTGTTCCTCTCAGACCAATGGTCCGTTAGACTCATCCCTCAAGCCAGAGAAAAACACCACTCCTGGGATTCCACCGTCTGGGATTGGGAATATCAGCTATTCCTGATGCACGCGCACGCACACACTTCCCCCGCTGTTTGTCCCTGGAGAGCACTGTCAGCTCACATTACCCCAGGAAAGAGCGTTCAATGTTCCGCTCTCCGCTTCCGACTCCCCCGTCAGCCTTTTTCCACATCTCATCTCTATCCCAGGAACGTCATGAGGGAGCTTTCTTTCACGCAGAGAGTAACTGTACAGGACACCACAGCAAGGACAGACATGGAACAATACCCGCCAGCCAATCACGCCAAGGGTTAACAGCTCCTTCATATTTCAGGTACATTTTTCAGGAGTTTTACAATTGTATTTACTGCCCCTATAAGTATTTACACATTCACACACACACATATTCAATTCTGCGACTCAAGGGTAAAAGCAGGCCAGTGTAGAAGGATCTAATCTGAATGGTGCTCTTGATGCTATGATATACCATTCCAGGGCTGCTATTACACGGAGTTAAGGAGGTGATGATGGCCATTATACATGTCTGATTATAGGGAGATCGTGGATGTTTCGTATGATCTACACACAGCATTAATCACAGGTGAGAGAGTATGATCAGCTCCTTTAATGACCCTGTAAAAGTGGCACACAACAAACACACGGTCTAAACCTCCCTCGTTTCCATTACTAGAGACTGGTTTCCTCCTGCCTAGGGAGGTTTTCCTTGATCTATAGGGGTTTCGGCCGGGATTGCTGTTAAAACTATTTGGGACATGTATCAATATGAATACAATATGACAAATGGATCTACTCCTGTTTCTCAGTGACAGAGAAGATGTCTAGAGAGAGAGAGAGAGAGAGAGAGAGAGAGAGAGAGAGAGAGAGATGGAGGAATGGAGGGGGTATGGGGAAGGGGGAAGGGGGGTACTGGAGCAAATCTAGCAGAGGGAGGTGAGCAGCCTGCCTCCTAACCTTCCCTCCCTCCCTCCACCTGCCTGCCTACCCTCCCTATACAGATTGAAGTCTTGCGAAGAAAATAAACTTTATTGCCTGGAAAGAGGGGGAAAAGCATGTAAAAAGCATTAAAGCGATGGAGGTGAACAATTAGACAGATGGCCAGGTTTCAGAAGGAGAAAAGGGGGAAAAAGGAGAGAGGCAGAAAGAGCAAGAGAGAACATGCAGACGCAATTGTTCAGGGGTTTAACGAGGAGGCTGACAAGTCGTGGTCTCCTGAAGGGCGTTGAGGAAGTGAGAATCAGTGAAGCTGCTCTGGTAACACTGAGTGCACTAACGCTGACTAGGCTACACCAGGGGACGCTAGTGGACTGGTGACATGGCTACTGGCTACATACCACCTTGGACTTCTGTCAGATACTAACTCTGACTTTGGTGAAATACAAATTCTGGCTAAATTCTCAGACTTTGAAAGTATTATTCCATTGACTGGCTGAATATTAAAAACAGAATCATAAAGTTAATGCATCACCTTCCACTCAGGTTTTGGGAGGATTTAGGAGCAGACTGAGCAAGATGGTCTGGGGTCTTTGTCATCTGTCTGTCTGTCTGTCGGCAAAAACAGCCACATGTTAGGGACTCAAAGCACAAGGTCACCATGATGACAACACAAGCTTCAGATCCCACTCCCACTCCCTCCCCCTGCCCCCCCACACCCATCACCCCAGAGAACAGCTGCCTGTAACATCACTGTGACCTTTCTGACTTTCACCACAGAGAGAGAGAGAGAGAGAGAGAGAGAGAGAGAGAGAGAGAGAGAGAGAGAGAGAGAGAGAGAGAGAGAGAGAGAGAGAGAGAGAGAGAGAGAGAAAGGGAAAGAGAGAGAAAGAGAGAGAGAGGGAAACAGAGAGAGAAAGACAGAGAGACAGAGAGACAGAGAGACAGAGAGACAGAGAGACAGAGAGACAGAGAGACAGAGAGACAGAGAGACAGAGAGACAGAGAAAAAGAGAAAAAGAGAGAAAGAAAGAGAGAGAGAGAAAGACATAAAGAGAGAGGGAAAGAGAGAGAGAAAGACAGAGGCAGAGACAGAGACAGAGAGAAAGAGAGAGAGAGACAGAGAAAGAGAGACAGAGAGGGAAAGAGACAGAGAGAGACAGAGAGAGACAGAGAGAGACAAAGAGAGGGAAAGAGAGACAGAGAGAGAGAGACAGAGAGAGAGAGAGAGACAGAGAGAGAGAGACAGAGAGAGGGAAATAGAGGGAAAGAGAGAGAGAGGGAAAGAGAGACAGAGAGAGAGAGAGAGACAGAGAGAGAGAGAGAGAGAGAGAGAGAGAGAGAGAGAGAGAGAGAGAGAGAGAGAGAGAGAAGAGAGAGACAGAGAGAGAGATAGAGAGATAGAGGGAAAGAGAGACAGAGAGAAAGAGAGATGGAGAGATAGAGGGAAAGAGAGACAGAGAGAGGGAAAGAGAGACAGAGAGAGAGAGGGAAAGAGAGAGAGGGAAAGAGAGACAGAGAGAGACAGAGAGAGAAGGAGAGACAGGGAGACAGAGAGAGAAAGAGGGAAAGAGAGACAGAGAGAGACAGAGAGACAGAAAGACAGAGAGAGAGAGAGAGAGAGAGAGACAGAGAGAGAGATACACAGAGAGAGAAAGAGAGACAGAGAGACAGAGAGAGAGAGAGAGAGAGAGAGAGACAGAGAGAGAGAGAGAGAGAGAGAGAGAGAGAGAGAGAGAGAGAGAGAGAGAGAGAGAGAGAGAGACAGAGAGGAAAGGGAGAGAGACAGAGAGAGAGAGAGAGATAGAGGGAAAGAGAGACAGAGAGAAAGAGAGACGGAGAGATAGAGGGAAAGAGAGAGAGAGAGAGAGAGAAGGAGAGGGAAAGAGAGAGAGAGAGAGAGAGAGACAGAGAGGGAAAGGGAGAGAGACAGAGAGAGAGATAGAGAGATAGAGGGAAAGAGAGACAGAGAGAAAGAGAGATGGAGAGATAGAGGGAAAGAGAGACAGAGAGAGGGAAAGAGAGACAGAGAGAGAGAGGGAAAGAGAGAGAGGGAAAGAGAGACAGAGAGAGACAGAGAGAGAAGGAGAGACAGGGAGACAGAGAGAGAAAGAGGGAAAGAGAGACAGAGAGAGAAAGAGAGACAGAAAGACAGAGAGAGAGAGAGAGAGAGAGACAGAGAGAGAGATACACAGAGAGAGAAAGAGAGACAGAGAGACAGAGAGAGAGAGAGAGAGAGAGAGAGAGAGAGAGAGAGAGAGAGAGAGAGAGAGAGAGAGAGAGAGAGAGAGAGAGAGAGAGACAGAGAGGGAAAGGGAGAGAGACAGAGAGAGAGAGAGAGATAGAGGGAAAGAGAGACAGAGAGAAAGAGAGACGGAGAGATAGAGGGAAAGAGAGACAGAGAGAGAAGGAGAGGGAAAGAGAGACAGAGAGAGAAGGAGAGAGAAGGAGAGACAGGGAGACAGAGAGAGAAAGAGGGAAAGAGAGACAGAGAGAGAGAGAGAGAGAGAGAGAGAGAGAGAGAGAGAGAGAGAGAGAGAGAGAGAGAGAGAGAGAGAGAGAGAGAGAGAGAGAGATACACAGAGAGAGAAAGAGAGACAGAGAGAGGGAAAGAGAGACAGAGAGAGAGAGGGAAAGAGACAGAGAGACAGAGAGGGAAAGAGACAGAGGGAGAGAAAGAGGGGGACAGAGAGGTAAAGAGAGACAGAGAGAGGGAAAGAGAGAGAGGGACAGAGAGACAGAGAGAGAGACAGAGAGAGAGACAGAGAGAAAGAGAGAGAGAGGGAAAGAGGAAGACAGAGACAGAGAGAGACAGAGAAAGAGAGAGAGAGAGAGAGAGAAAGAGAGAGAGACAGAGAGACAGAGACAGAGAGAGAGAGAGAGAGAGAGACAGAGAGAGAGACAGAGAGAGAGACAGAGAAAGAGAGAGGGAAAGAGACAGAGAGAGACAGAGAGAGGGAAAGAGAGGGAAAGAGAGAGAGGGAAAGAGAGACAGAGAGAGAGAGACAGAGAGGGAAAGGGAGAGAGAGAGGGAAAGAGACAGAGAGAGACAGAGAGAGGGAAAGAGAGGGAAAGAGAGCAGAATGAGCAGAAAGTTTAGAGGGACGGCCAGATCTTGGTAGATTTGCAGTGGTCTGATACTCCTTCCATTTCAATATTATCGCTTGCACAGTGCTCCTTGGGATGTTTAAACCTTGGGAAATCTTTTTGTATCCAAATCCGGCTTTAAACTTCTTCACAACAGTATCTCGGACCTGCCTGGTGTGTTCCTTGTTCTTCATGATGCTCTCTGCGCTTTTAACGGACCTCTGAGACTATCACAGTGCAGGTGCATTTATACGGAGACTTGATTACACACAGGTGGATTGTATTTATCATCATTATTCATTTAGGTCAACATTGGATCATTCAGAGATCCTCACTGAACTTCTGGAGAGAGTTTGCTGCACTGAAAGTAAAGGGGCTGAATAATTTTGCACGCCCAATTTTTCCGTTTTTGATTTGTTAAAAACGTTTGAAATATCCAATAAATGCCGTTCCGCTTCATGATTGTGTCCCACTTGTTGTTGATTCTTCACAAAAAAATACAGTTTTATATCTTTATGTTTGAAGCCTGTTTGAAGCAAAGTTCAAGGGGGCCGAATACTTTCGCAAGGCACTGTATGTGTATGTATATGTATATATGTATGCATGTGTGTATGGATATATATATTTACCCAAAATATATATGGGTTATTGGAAATGATACAGACAATTACATTGATGGAACCAATATTCTTTCCGCAATATTTAGCTGATCCAACCCTAATAGATAAAAAGAAAGGGGATGGGGGAAATACACTAAAATATAACAAGAGGATGATGGGATCCTTTCTCTCTTATGAAATAAAATCACATACTCTCCTGCATTACACAGATGAGCAGAGAAGGAAAGTAAAGTCAGACAGGTACCACACACCTGAGACAAACGACAGGTACCACACACCTGAGACAAACGACAGGTACCACACACCTGAGACAAATGACAGGTACCACACACCTGAGACAAATGGCAGGTACCACACACCTGAGACAAACGACAGGTACCACACACCTGAGACAAATGACAGGTACCACACACCTGAGACAAACGACAGGTACCACACACCTGAGACAAATGACAGGTACCTCACACCTGAGACAAACGACAGGTACCACACACCTGAGACAAACGACAGGTACCACACACCTGAGACAAACGACAGGTACCACACACCTGAGACAAATGACAGGTACAACACACCTGAGACAAATGACAGGTACCACACACCTGAGACAGATGACAGGTACCACACACCTGAGACAGATGACAGGTACCACACACCTGAGACAAATGACAGGTACCACACACCTGAGACAAATGACAGGTACCACACACCTAAGACAGATGACAGGTACCACACACCTGAGACAAATGACAGGTACCACACACCTGAGACAAATGACAGGTACCACACACCTGAGACAAATGGCAGGTACCACACACCTGAGACAAATGACAGGTACCACACACCTGAGACAAATGACAGGTACCACACACCTGAGACAGATGACAGGTACCACACACCTGAGACAAATGACAGGTACCACACACCTGAGACAAACGACAGGTACCACACACCTCCTCCCAAGTGTGTTGAGAGATGCATAGAGTTTTAAGAGACAGAGGGAGAGAGGAAAGCGAGAGGAATGCGGGTGGCGGCTGTAATATCATTCTAAACTTGGCCATCCAATCCAATCAAATTAAGAGGTATGAGGGGACCGAGCCCCTTCCTGTTCAATAAGACTAGACCACTCTACCGTCCCCTTCCCCCCACACACACACACACACACACACACACACACACACACACACACACACACACACACACACACACACACACACACACACACACACACAACTGACCCCTTTAATAGTGTTGAAGCCAGCCCTAATGGAGCTAGAAGAGTGGAACGGCCAAATAATGCACTGGGTTAATGCACTAGCTCCCTCTCACCCCCCTCACCCATACTGCCCCTCTCACCTCACCTCACCTCACCAACCACCTCCCACAGGACTGAGGACACTTACGAGATCAAACACCCCCCACTCAACCCAACCTATCAGGAGTAACATAGAAAAGGATACAGACGGGGGGTGAGGAGACATATAGGGAGATATAGAGAAAGGGAGATGAAGCAGGGTCATATCATCACCATAACAAAGTCCTTCTAACATTTAATTAGCCGTTTATATGTCATCAGGAAAACTCTCAGTAACAATTGTAATGTGGTGTGTCAATACTGTTAACAAAAAGTACAATTATACCAAGTTCTATGTGTGAAAGTGAGTGAGCAGAGAAGTCCCCATGTGAAAAGGGCACCTTATGAAAGCAATTAAGAGAGCTGGCTTTGAACAGCTCAGTCAGCCACCGCCTGAGACTAGAACAGGAGAGAAGAGAACAAAACAGACTAAAACCTTTATGACCTTGTCCTGACCACTCTACTTGGTCATCAGCTTTTAAGACTGTATTTGATCAGAGATATACTAAACAAAAATATAAAACGCAACATGCAAACAATTTCAAAGATTTTACTGAGTTACAGTTCACGTAAGAAAATCAGTCAATTGAAATTCATGAGGCTCTGATCTATGGATTTCATATTAAATCAAATCAAATTTTATTTGTCACAGTTACATTCCCCAGTTTCTGTGTTGTTGTTTGTATGTGTTGGTGTGTATTTAAGGAAATGGCTTCCTGAAGTCCAAAGCAGCTAAAGTCTGGACTTCAGTCTAAAGCACCCCTTTCCTGAAGTCTAAAGCACCCCTTTCCTGAAGTCTAAAGCACCCCTTTCCTGAAGTCTAAAGCACCCCTTTCCTGAAGTCTAAAGCACCCCTTTCCTGAAGTCTAAAGCACCCCTTTCCTGAAGTCTAAAGCACCCCTTTCCTGAAGTCTAAAGCACCCCTTTCCTGAAGTCTAAAGCACCCCTTTCCTGAAGTCCAAAGCACCCCTTTCCTGAAGTCTAAAGCACCCCTTTCCTGAAGTCTAAAGCGCCCCTTTCCTGAAGTCTAAAGCACCCCTTTCCTGAAGTCTAAAGCACCCCTTTCCTGAAGTCTAAAGCACCCCTTTCCTGAAGTCCGAAGCACCCCTTTCCTGAAGTCCAAAGCACCCCTTTCCTGAAGTCCAAAGCACCCCTTTCCTGAAGTCCAAAGCACCCCTTTCCTGAAGTCTAAAGCACCCCTTTCCTGAAGTCTAAAGCACCCCTTTCCTGAAGTCTAAAGCACCCCTTTCCTGAAGTCTAAAGCACCCCTTTCCTGAAGTCTAAAGCACCCCTTTCCTGAAGTCTAAAGCACCCCTTTCCTGAAGTCTTTCCTGAAATCACCCCTTTCCTGAAGTCTAAAGCACCCCTTTCCTGAAGTCTAAAGCACCCCTTTCCTGAAGTCTAAAGCACCCCTTTCCTGAAGTCTAAAGCACCCCTTTCCTGAAGTCTAAAGCACCCCTTTCCTGAAGTCTAAAGCACCCCTTTCCTTTCCTGAAGTCTAAAGCACCCCTTTCCTGAAGTCCA
Organism: Oncorhynchus gorbuscha; assembly: GCF_021184085.1. NCBI lineage: Eukaryota > Metazoa > Chordata > Actinopteri > Salmoniformes > Salmonidae > Oncorhynchus > Oncorhynchus gorbuscha. The sequence goes on from NC_060174.1 coordinate 37,657,908, forward strand.
AAGCACCCCTTTCCTGAAGTCTAAAGCACCCCTTTCCTGAAGTCCAAAGCACCCCTTTCCTGAAGTCTAAAGCACCCCTTTCCTGAAGTCTAAAGCACCCCTTTCCTGAAGTCTAAAGCACCCCTTTCCTGAAGTCCAAAGCACCCCTTTCCTGAAGTCTAAAGCACCCCTTTCCTGAAGTCCGAAGCACCCCTTTCCTGAAGTCCAAAGCACCCCTTTCCTGAAGTCTAAAGCACCCCTTTCCTGAAGTCCAAAGCACCCCTTTCCTGAAGTCTAAAGCACCCCTTTCCTGAAGTCCGAAGCACCCCTTTCCTGAAGTCCAAAGCACCCCTTTCCTGAAGTCCAAAGCACCCCTTTCCTGAAGTCCAAAGCACCCCTTTCCTGAAGTCCAAAGCACCCCTTTCCTGAAGTCTAAAGCACCCCTTTCCTGAAGTCTAAAGCACCCCTTTCCTGAAGTCTAAAGCACCCCTTTCCTGAAGTCTAAAGCACCCCTTTCCTGAAGTCTAAAGCACCCCTTTCCTGAAGTCTAAAGCACCCCTTTCCTGAAGTCTAAAGCACCCCTTTCCTGAAGTCTAAAGCACCCCTTTCCTGAAGTCCAAAGCACCCCTTTCCTGAAGTCTAAAGCACCCCTTTCCTGAAGTCTAAAGCACCCCTTTCCTGAAGTCTAAAGCACCCCTTTCCTGAAGTCTAAAGCACCCCTTTCCTGAAGTCTAAAGCACCCCTTTCCTGAAGTCCGAAGCACCCCTTTCCTGAAGTCTAAAGCACCCCTTTCCTGAAGTCTAAAGCACCCCTTTCCTGAAGTCCAAAGCACCCCTTTCCTGAAGTCTAAAGCACTCCTTTCCTGAAGTCTAAAGCACCCCTTTCCTGAAGTCCGAAGCACCCCTTTCCTGAAGTCCAAAGCACCCCTTTCCAGCGATGTACTGGGCCGTACGCACTACCATCTGTAGTGTCTTGCTGTCGGAAGCTGAGCAGTTGCCAAGCCACATTACTGGGAAAACAGTTATGCATCTGTTTGTCACAGATACCTTAAAGAGTAGAGGCATGGATCAGAAAACCAGTCAGTATCTGGTGTGACCACCATTTGCCTCATGCAGCACAACACATCTTCACATAGTTGATCAGGCTGTTGACTATGGCCTATGGAGTGTTGTCCCACTCTTCAATGACTATGCGAAGCTGCTGGATATTGGCGGGATCAGGAACATGGTGTCGTACATGTCAATCCAGAGCATCATAAACATCAGCTCAATGGGTGACATGTCTGGTGAGTATACAGGCCATGGAAGAACTGGGACATTTTCAGGTTCCAGGAATTGTGTACAAACCCTTGCGACATGAGGCTGTGCATTATCATGAGGCTGTGCATTATCATGAAGTTGTGCATTATCATGAGGCTGTGCATTATCGTGAGGTTGTGCATTATCATGGGGCTGTGCATTATCATGAGGATGTGCATTATCATGAGGATGTGCATTATCATGAGGCCGTGCATTATCATGAGGTTGTGCATTATCATGAGGCTGTGCATTATCATGAGGCTGTGCATTATCATGAGGCTGTGCATTATCATGCTGAAAGATGAGGTGATGGCAGCGGATTAATTACACGACAATGGGCTCCAGGATCTCGTTACAATTTCTCCGTGCATTCAAATTTCCATTGATTAAATGCAATAGTGTTTGTTGTCATTAGCTATGCCTGCACATACCATAACCCCATCGCCACCATGGGGCACTCAGAACGTTGACATCAGCAATCAGCATACAAGCTGTCTGCGGTTGTGAGGCCGGTTGGATGTACTGTCAAATTATCTAAAACAACGTTGGAGACAGCTTATGGTAGAGAAATTAATATTAAAATATCTGGCAACAGCTCTGGCGGACATTGCATGCTCCCTCACAACTTGCGACATCTGTGGGATTGTGTTGTGTAACAAAACTGCACATTTTAGAGTGGCCTTTTATTGTCCCCAGCACAAGGTGCTCCTGTGTAATGATCATGCTGTTTTATTCAGCTTCTTGATATGCCACACCTGTCAGGTGGATGGATTTTCTTGGCGAAATAGAAATGATCACTAACAGGGATGTAAACACATTTGTGCACAACATTTGATATAAATATGCTTTTAGTGCGTATGAAACACTTCTGGGATATTTTATTTCAGCTCATGAAACCATTGAAATGTTGCGTTTAACATGTTTGTTCAGTGTATATATTTGGGGTAGAAAGAGAAAAGGGGAAAGAGGGAAACGGCAGCATGAACTGGTCATAAATCATCCTGTCAGAAATGTGACATTCCTTCATAAATACCCACCAATCTCCTCTCCACCTGGCTGAGTCACACAGGCATACATACGAACACACGGATACACACACACCTCCACCTGGCTGTGTCTCTACTTAGGATCTGAGTTTAAGTACTGAGCTCCTTTTCTCAATTATACACACACACACACACACACACACACACACACACACACACACACACACACACACACACACACACACACACACACACACACACACACACACACACACACACACACACACACACACACACACACACACACACACACACACACACACACACACACACACACACACACACACACACACACACACACACACACACACACACACACACACACACACACACACACACACACACACACACACACACACACACCACAATTAATAGTGAGGCCAGTCTCTGGTAGGAAGGGAAAAGTGCCTGTTCAGCACATACAGGCAGAATATGTCATTTCCTCCAGTTAAGTCGGTATGAAATTGATTTCTTCTCTGTCTGACACAGACAGGGTTTTCCCCCCTAATGAAAGCAGGGTAATCTACAGGTTTTCCTTTTCCTGGAATCAAGTTACAAATCAAGCGACTGTTGAGCTGATATGGGGAAAGGTGAGGGAAGGACGCAGGATGATTTTCCAGATGAGGAACATGGAGAATGAGGCACATATCGTACCACCTGATACTTTCAACACTGGAGAGCAGCTCACACAAACACACAGAGGCAGTATTTCTATTCCTTGTAAGGTGTATTTAATTACATTTGAATTTCTTTTGAGTATTTTGTCATTTGTGTTTCACTGGCCTAAGCTACAATCCAATGTATTTTGTCATGTGTTTCACTGGCCTACACTACAATCCAATGTATTTTGTCATGTGTTTCACTGGCCTACACTACAATCCAATGTATTTTGTCATGTGTTTCACTGGCCTACACTACAATCCAATGTATTTTGTCATGTGTTTCACTGGCCTACACTACAATCCAATGTATTTTGTCATGTGTTTCACTGGCCTACAATCCAATGTAATCACAATGTATTTTTTGTCATGTGTTTCACTGGCCTACACTACAATCCAATGTATTTTGTCATGTGTTTCACTGGCCTACACTACAATCCAATGTATTTTGTCATGTGTTTCACTGGCCTACACTACAATCCAATGTATTTTGTCCTGTTGGTAAACCCTGCAATTACGACTGTAATTAAACACATTAATGAATTAACGCTTCAATGTGTTAATTCAAGTGGTGTGAACTGTGCTCAGAGAGACGAGGGAGAGTGTCGGTGAGAGAGAGAGAATAGAAAGCCAGGAAGAGAGAGAAAAAGGAAGAGTTAGATATAGAAAATAATATTTCCTCTTTCTCTCTGACATGGAAGTTAAGTGGTGTAAGCAGTGTGTGTTTTACTGGTGTCTGTTCCTGTGATTACAGCTCCTAGTCTGGTGAATAATCACCACTATATACCAGGCCTAGGCTAGTCTACTAGGAGATGACATACGACCGCATTATAGTAGTTTCAGTCACTTTAACAAGAGAACAGGCCTTCGGAGAGGACACTAAGAGAAAGATACATCAGGACTGAGAGATGCTATTAGTATGTCTTAGAATAGACAGAATTGTTACTGTCTCTCTGGACAGAGAAGGGAATGGAGGTCTGAGTAGAGAGAGGTCTTTTGGAGACCTGTGTTTCTTTATCCTCCAGCAAAACATAAAGTACAGCACAAGAAATAAAGACAGAGAGAGATGGGAAATGAAGAGGACAGAGAGGTCATCATAATTGCAGCGTTTGCTTTTCAGATGAAGACAGAGCAGGGCCATGGGGCCTCAGGCACAGATCACGCTCACAGACACCCTTTGCTCCTCTTCTATTCCTCCTTCTCCCTCTCTCATATTCCTCCTTCTCCTCCCTCTCTCATATTCCTTCTCCTTCTCCTCCCTCTCTCATATTCCTCCTCCTTCTCCTCCCTCTCTCATATTACTCCTCCTTCTCCTCCCTCTCTCATATTCCTCCTTCTCCTCCCTCTCTCATATTCCTCCTTCTCCTCCCTCTCTCATATTCCTCTTTCTCCTCCCTCTCATATTCCTCCTCCTTCTCCTCCCTCTCATATTCCTCATTCTCCTCCCTCTCTCATATTCCTCCTCCTTCTCCTCCCTCTCTCATATTCCCCCTCCTTCTCCTCCCTCTCTCAAAATTCCTCCTTCTCCTCCCTCTCTCATATTCCTCTTTCTCCTCCCTCTCTCATATTCCTCCTCCTCCTCCCTCTCATATTCCTCCTTCTCCTCCCTCTCTCATATTCCCCCTCCTTCTCCTCCCTCTCTCATATTCCTCCTCCTCCTCCCTCTCATATTCCTCCTCCTCCTCCCTCTCATATTCCTCCTCCTCCTCCCTCTCATATTCCTCCTTCTCCTCCCTCTCATATTCCTCCTCCTCCTCCCTCTCATATTCCTCCTCCTCCTCCCTCTCATATTCCTCCTCCTCCTCCCTCTCATATTCCTCCTCCTCCTCCCTCTCATATTCCTCCTTCTCCTCCCTCTCTCATATTCCTCCTCCTCCTCCCTCTCATATTCCTCCTCCTCCTCCCTCTCATATTCCTCCTCCTCCTCCCTCTCATATTCCTCCTCCTCCTCCCTCTCATATTCCTCCTCCTCCTCCCTCTCATATTCCTCCTCCTCCTCCCTCTCATATTCCTCCTCCTCCTCCCTCTCATATTCCTCCTCCTCCTCCCTCTCATATTCCTCCTTCTCCTCCCTCTCTCATATTCCTCCTCCTCCTCCCTCTCATATTCCTCCTCCTCCTCCCTCTCATATTCCTCCTCCTCCTCCCTCTCATATTCCTCCTCCTCCTCCCTCTCATATTCCTCCTCCTCCTCCCTCTCATATTCCTCCTCCTCCTCCCTCTCATATTCCTCCTCCTCCTCCCTCTCATATTCCTCCTCCTCCTCCCTCTCATATTCCTCCTTCTCCTCCCTCTCTCATATTCCCCCTCCTTCTCCTCCCTCTCTCATGTTCCTCCTCTCATATACATCTTTCTACTTCAGTGCAGCATTAGATTTGCATCAGAAAGTGACAGAGATTTAAATAAGGTGCCGTTGTTATCATACAGACATCCCGGCTGACTCTTTTCTCTCCTCATCTCTCTACTCTCCTTTCATTCCCCTCTCCCCACAGCCCTCTTATCCCTCCATCTCTCTCTCCCTCCTTTTCCCCTCTCCTCCCTTTTATCCTCCCCCCCCCCACTCCCCTTTCCGCAAGATATGCCGACGGTGCAGGTTTTCCCGGCGTGCGTGTCTTCTGTGTTACCAATACTCTAACAACCAGGGTCTTAATGTGATCCATATTGCTCTGTAATATCCACATCTCACAATAAACACTAGCAATCACATATTCACACCAAGCTTATTTTGCAATTCTGTAGAGGGCTTTGGTGATGGGGTGGCGGACGGCACACAGCTTTAGATGCTGATTATGTCTGGGCTAGATAGCAAAGAAGTCACAAACTACAAGACCCCACTTCACTTTACTCACACAACTTTCTATTTGTGAGTGTCAGCAAATAAGCTGCCTTTCTGACGATACAAAATAATGCCGTTCTTTTCAAGTGCTCTATTGCCGTGTGATTGCTTTGTTCCGAATTAGTGGTTTGCTGTATCTTTCTTTACCTCTTCCGAAAGATGCGGCCAATACGCTTTGTCACCTCAGTAACTTAAGGGCTGGCAATCTAACACAAACACACACAGATGATAAATGAAGTCCCTTTGATTGAGTTTTATTCCTCTGCTCCGTGTGCATTATAAAAACACAAGTGTAGCATAATTGAATCAGAAAAGGATCCGGCCATTATGATGCATGGAGGTCTTTGATCTGAATAATGTAATCATTTATATTTTGATGAGGGAATGTTCTCAGACTGGGTTCTGGAACCACTTTCATTAAACTCTTTTGTTTAGGAACGTTCTGAACTAAACTGCTAAGTGCTTTCCATTGTCACAAGGGTTTAGCCTGGAAATAACATTTTAAAAGTGTTGTTTTTTTCTCAATGTCTTGCTCGCTCTCACTTTGGGTTAAACAATCTTACTTTATTTCCTTACCTGATTTAGTGCCATTGCAGCTCAATACCTGATTGTGCTATATAGAGTTTTTTATTAAAAGTATTCTCCTCATGTGTTCTTAAATCCCCTCTCTCCTGGTCGTGAACCACAGAGGAGCTCATGGAGCAATGTACAGTAATATATGTGTCACATGACCCAGGCGAAGGTCAGGGGTCAGGCAGCCCCAGACTGTCAGTGGACCAGAGTATGAGAGGGAGCAAGCCATGCCTCGTCAACAATTTGTGTTATTGTTTTAATTCATGCACCCTCATTCAATTGACTTTGCCTGGGAACAGAGGGACAAGTGAATTAACAAAGGACTGGCAGGGGGGGCGAGGCTACGAGCGATGAAAGGCGGACGGACACCTCGTCCCTCCATCTCACTATCCCTCCATCTCTCTCCTCAGTAAAGGTGTAATTACATTAGAAGAGACTATTATTTCCCAGTATGGTGCGTTGCGTTGCAGAGTTGGATAGGCCTGTCTACGGGTCTTGCATCTAAATGTAATCAGGCTCCGTGTTAATTGAGTTGGGCTGGGCCGCGCGCCATGAATTGACTAACAATACCCAGAGAGAGGGGGTGGGGGGGACAGACAGACAGAGTGTGTAAAGGTATTCACGCATCTTCATCTGTAAGATCTGAAACAAAGTATTCATGAAATGTAATAAATTAAAATAAATTAAAATTATTTTTCAAATGTCCTCTTTGCTACTGTATAATGAAAGCCATGTAAGATTGGGTATCCTTTCCAACGTTTTAAAAGAGGATATTCGATTCTTGATTTCAGAATGACCAAGAGCAAAGCACAAATTAGTTTGACCGTGGTAAAATGTGGACGGAAAGTTCCCAGTGTAACTTACAGTGCCTTCAGAAAGAATTCACATGCCTCTACTTTTTCCACATGTTGTTGTTACAGCCTGAATTTAAAATGGATTCAATTGAATTTTTGTCGTCACTGGCCTACACACAATGCCCCATAATGTCAAAGTGGAATTACATTTTTATTTGTCTTTTTTACAAATTAATAATAAATGTCATGCTGAAAATGTCTTGAGTCATTAAGTACTCAACCCCTTTGTTATGGCAACCCAAAATAAGTTCAGGAGTAAAAAAAAAGAGTAAAATACACTATATATACAAAACTATGTGGACACCCCCTTTAAATGAGTGGATTTGACTATTTCAGCTACACCCGTTGCTGACAGGTATATAGAACCCGAGCACACAGCCATGCAATATCCATAGACAAGCATTAGCAGTAGAATGGCCTTACTGAAGAGCTCAGTGACTTTCAACGTGGCACCGTCATAGGATGCCACCTTTCCAACAAGTTAGTTTGTCAAATTTCTGCCCTGCTAGAGGAGCAACAACAGCTCAGCTGCGAAGTGGTAGGCCACACAAGCTCACATAATGGTGCTGAAGCGTGTAGTGCGTAAAAATTTGTCTGTCCTCAGTTGCAATACACTACAAAGTTCCAAACTGCCTGTGGAAGCAAAATCAGCACAAGAACTGTTCGTCGGGAGCTTCATGAAATGGGTTTCTAATGCCGAGCTGCTGCACACAAGCCTAAGGAAACATGTTCTCTGGTTTGATGAATCCTGCTTCACCATCTGGCAGTCCGACGGACGAATGGATGCCAGGAGAACGCTACCTGCCCGAATGAATAGTGCCAACTATAAAGTTTGGTGGAGGAGGAATAATTGTCTGGGGCTGTTTTTAATGGTTTAGGCTAGGCCCCTTAGTTCCAGTGAAGGGAAATATTAACGCTACAGCATACGACGATTCTGTGCTTCCAACTTTATGTCACCAGTTTAGGGAAGGCCCTTTCCTGTTTCAGCATGACAATGCCCCCGTGCATAAAGCGAGGTCCATACAGAAATGGTTTGTCGAGATCAGTGTGGAAGAACTTGACTGGCCTGCACAGAGCCTTGATCTCAACCCCATTGAACACCTTTGGGATGAATTAGAAAGCCGACTGCAAGCCAGGCCTAATCACCCAACATCACTAATGTTCTTGTGGCTGAATGGAAGCAAGTCCCTGCAGCAATGTTCCACCATCTAGTGGAAAGCCCTCCCAGAAGAGTGGAGGCTGTTATAGTAGCAAAGGGGGACCAATCCCATACTTTTGGAATGAGATGTTCGACGATCGGGTGTCCATATACTTTTGGTCACGTAGTGTAAGTTTCATAGACTCACACAGTGAGCAATAATAGTGTTTTTTTTAAATGATGACTACTTCATCTCTGTACCCCACACATACAAGTATCTGTAAGGTCCCTCAGTTGAGCAGTGAATTTCAAACACAGATTCAACCACAAATACCTGGGAGGTTTTCCAATGCCTCGCAAAGGGCACCTATTGGTAAATGGGAACATTTAAAGAAGCAGATATTGAATGTCGTTTTGAGCCCGGTGAAGTTATTAATGACACTTTGGATGGTGTATCAATACACCCAGTCAGTACAAATCTCACCATAAGGCCAATGGTGACTTTAGAACAGTTTAACAGGGTTTAATGGCTGTGATAGGAAAAAACGGAGGATGGTTTAACATTGTAGTTACTCCACAATACTAATCTAAATGACAAAGTGAAAACACAAATATTCCAAAACATGTATCCTGTTTGCAACAAGGCACTAAAGTCATACTGCAAAAAAACGTGGCAAAGCAATTGCATTTTTGTCCTGAATACAAAGTGTTATGTTTGAGGCAAATACAACACATCACTGAGTACCACTCTCCAGTATTTTGTATATATCGTTAACAAAAAATGACAATTCAATCTATTTTAATCACACTTCGGAACACGACAATATGTGGGAGAAGTCAAGGGGTGTGAATACTTTCTGAAAGCACTGTAGTTCTTAACCAGATAAAGAACTGATCTTCCCATCCACAATCTAACCAAAAGAACACCCCTCAAAAAACCACTAACACACACCTCTTGTCACCGTTGTAGTATACAGGACCACAATGTAAAACATTTCTGACTTGATTGTCATCGTCGATGATTCCTATTGTGCATGTTCTTTGTTACGTAGAGGTTTTTTTCTAGCCATCTAATCTCTACTAAATTGGTCTCCTCTTAGCAGCGTCCTGTACTAGTGGAAACAACAGTCCTTTCCTCATTAACTTGTAGGTAGAGATGCTCCGTAGCATGAAATTACCCGTGAGCCTCCCTCTCCAAATAACCCAGTTTGCAAACAAATGATCCGAGCAGACGCAGTAAAAGTCAGATGATTAAAATAATAGGAGGGATTTAAAACTGCCTCCACAGAACAATTCAGCAAAGGACTGCAGAATTACTCCTACTACTTCTCCCCTGTTCATTCCACCTCTCCTCCACTGTCCTCCCTCACTTCACGGTGTCCATTTGTTTAGACGGATATAGAAAGGGTGTAAAGAATGGGGTGGCAGGTAGCCTAGGGGTTAAGAGCTTTGGGCCAGTAACCGAAAGGTCATTGGTTTGAATCCCTGTGTCGACTAGGTGAAAAATCTATTCATGTTTCCTTGAGCAAGGAACTCACTCTGGATAAGAGCATCTGCTAAAATGTTAAAAGTATTAGATTGACTTCTACTAGACATGCAGCGTCACCTTTTCTGTTGCGCTACTTTCTTTTGAAGCAACTCGTATTGGCACTTAAATCTATTCCTATAGAATACTCTGGTCAACACTTATTATACCACCATGAGACTCCCTACCCTTCTCTCTCAGCCCCTAAATCTGTGCTAAATTACAGAAGGATGGAGGGGAAAGAAGGAGGAGGAAGAGTGTTGCCAGTGTTCTCAGGTCTACATTATCTGGGAGTTATCGTCACCATTTGCATGTCAAACAGCCTCTGTGGAGGGCTGGCCACTGTGGTACCACCCCCAGCACAATCAGGGAGATTTACCGAGCCTCACGGCCCACCTTGGGCATCTCCGGATGGGGCAGACAGCCCATTCCTAGCCCCTGGTCTCACTAGGGGCCCTCTGGGCCTCATCCAGGAGCTGGGGAATGGCAGCACTTAACAAGACTGAGGAAGACCAAAATAGAGAACCATCGAGCAGATGAAAAAACAACTGAGGGCAGAACAAAGCATCTGTCTGGTGATAAAGGATGATCCACAACAACAGTGTCTGCATATTGTTTCTGCTGGGTTGATGTCTTATTATACCATAATAGAAGAACAGGTATGAACTTCTGACCCTGTGAGAGGATGGTTCATTTCAGTGTCAATGGGGACATCGTCCCTCCGCTCCTCAGGAGCAAATGCAACGACTTCACCCCGTAAAGCTGCTCCACACACCTTATGCAGCTGTGTAACAGAGAGCGTTATGTAGTATCATTTGCAGATAGTTAATTGCTCACCTGAGAGGTCTCTGTCCCGTTAATGCTGTCTCATGGCTGAACTCTGCCAGGGTAACACACACACACATTCTGCCAGGGTAACACACACACACATTCTGCCGTATTGATATTGTGACGCCAGCATCTGTTCACCTCCTCGTTACTGCTTAGCCCACAGCACGGCCTCCTATCTGACTGACTGAGTGTGTGTGTGTGTGTGTGTGTGTGTGTGTGTGTGTGTGTGTGTGTGTGTGTGTGTGTGTGTGTGTGTGTGTGTGTGTGTGTGTGTGTGTGTGTGTGTGTGTGTGTGTGTGTGTGTGTGTGTGTGTGTGTGTGTGTGTGTGTGTGTGTGTGTGTGTGTGTGTGTGTGTGTGTGTTTGTGTGTGTGTGTGTGTGTGTGCGTGCGTGCGTGCGTGCGTGCGTGCGTGCGTGCGTGCGTGCGTGTGTGTGTGTGTACACATCAGGGACAGGCAGAAGTCACAGCACACAGGAGAGACCAGAGAAGAGAGCCGACTAATAGAGATATCTACCATAACACCGACACACCAGGGGCCTAATCAACTGTACTGTACAGGCCACTTACATCTACCACCAGTTTCTCTATGTATTTTCCTCTCTGCCTCTCTCTCTCTCTCATAAAGTAGAGTGTTTACCAACAAACAAACAGAATTATTGTGTTTAAGAGGGATACAAACAAAGAGAGAGCAAGCGAGAGAGAGAAAGACCGAGAGAGAGAGTTGGGTTTCTGTTTTCAGGATCAGATATGAGTGTAGAAAGTGTGCTGTGGGTAACATTAATCAAAGTGTTCACCCAGTGGGTAACCATATGGCCGAGCAGCACGCCAACACAGCAAACCTGCTGATCCCAGGTAACACAGCACCGTTACCTCTACTGGCTGCACTGGAGGAGGGAGGAGAGGAGGAATCAAACCCAGGTGATGAATGAGGTGGACTCCAGGGCCCGAAGAAGATCATGTGGTGAGAGAGGAGAAGGATGAGAAGGAGAAGGGACAGAGGAGGGAGAGAAGAGAGAGGGGCACCGGTCTTGTGTCTGACCCCTTTTTCGTTTTCTTGCTAAATTATCTTATTTTTCACTCTTAAAGCACATTTCCTTGGAGTTTAATCAATTATCAATACTGTTCCTATTCCCACATATTCAAACCATCCCAATCATACAAATATCTTGTCTCGAGCCATACTAATATCTTGAATAACTTTTGGGAGTTTCCTCCCTATCGGTGCATTTTCATTGAGCATTTTAGGCTGGTGCTTTATGACCCTGATGGGATTCTGTTAATGAGGAAGTGCACATGTCTTCAGGTCCTGTCTGGCCAGGTCTGCACTTCCTCTCTGGGCTTTATGATTAGGCCACGTAATGAACGCCATTCATCTTAGTCTTACACTGCTCACACACATGGACACACACACACACACACACACACACACACACACACACACACACACACACACACACACACACACACACACACACACACACACACACACACACACACACACACACACACACACACACACACACACACACACACACACACACACACACACCCTGAAGCTAAATTACTAATATCCACCCTTTGACAAACGTTTGGCAATGATAAAAGACAAATGACAAATGGGCCATAATAAAGGTACATTTATGTCTACATTTCTGATACATGGGACAATAAATCTACAGGACAATAACTATTCAATGACTGCACTTGAGGCAACATTGGGTCAGCCTCACACTTACAGCCTGCTGAACCAATGTAATGTCAAAGCCGCTCCTCTCCTCCCTCCCTTTCAGGGATCGTTGACATTAACCTGGAGCACTGGTACATTATGTTCTCAGGGTTCACTTTGTTGCTCTCCACACATCATGCCACAGAGCTTTATGGCACAGATCCATCAGTCACACACACACACACACACACACACACACACACACACACACACACACACACACACACACACACACACACACACACACACACACACACACACACACACACACACACACACACACACACACACACACACGATTTATGGGATTTATGGGAGATGGAGTTTGCAGCTGATGGTTAGGCATCAGTCTTCCTGAGGACGACCTGTGGTCTGCCAGTCCGCCTCAGGATGTATAGATGAACCTCTTCATCGCCGCCAACCCTTCCTCCCATTTTCTCCCTCTGCTTCTCACCTCCTCCCCTCGCTCTTCTACTCCTCCTTTCCTCCACTCTCTCCTTCTCTCTTTTATCAATGTGGGGGCTTAATGAGTCATGATCTGAAACATGAAGTTCTTACCTGAAGGAGACTTGGTAACAAAAAGGTTACCCCTTCCCTGTTCTGCTCCACTTTTAGACCCCCAGCCTTATCCCACTCTGTTCACACACCCCATCCCACATCTCTCTCACACACACACACACACACACACACACACACACACACACACACACACACACACACACACACACACACACACACACACACACACACACACACACACACACACACACACACACACACACACCCGGCAGGGTGTAAGCCCCCTTTGTTCTGGCTTTGTGTTATCCCAGTGAGGGAGCGTTAGCTGGTCATCCCTCATCAGGCCAGATTTTATTTGGCCTAATTCATCATGACACTTTATTAATGGGCTGCAGGGACACACACACAGTGTTATTTCAGCAAATGCATCATGACTCAGTATGGACAGCAGTGCCCTTCAGAGGGGAGATGAGTCACCAATTAACTCACTGTTCACTGCCATGCATATACAGGCGTTGAGGATGACAGAGGGGGAAAAGGTCCCCCAAAACAGGTCTACTTTAGATTGTTGCCTGGTGTTCCAGGATGAGAGTAGAGGGCAATGATGGGGGTCATAGGTCAACACCTATGTAGACATCTTTATGAGACATGGTTCCCCCGATGCCTCATTCATAAACAGAGTCTGAGTTAGAAGTTCATAGTTATAACACATAAGAGCTACACAGGGGAGATAGTGGAGTTTCATCCACTAACAAAACACACACACCTCCCCGCTGGCACACATAAAGCAATATTGCCCTGTGGTCCCCTGTAGACCTGGGCCCTAATAAAGGCTTACGGTCTGAAGGAAACAGCTCTGACACCTCTGAGCCTCCCTCTGCGCTCACACACACACACCCACTGACACACACACACACAGAGGGACTGACTGTGGTCACAGGTCGTGGCGTGCTGGGTAGTTTGTGTAATCTCTGTAGTCTAGTAGTGGAACAGACCAGAGCAGAGCAGAGTTAACCTGTAATATCTTCCCTGCTCCCATGCTGCCGCTTGTAGGGTTTTACTACAGGGGAAATTACACCTGTTCTCTGGTCTGAGACCAACACACACACACACGTTTGGATTACAAAGCCAGGATACCAAGGCACACATCCCTCAAATATAAACACAAACAATCACTAAAACAATCACACACACACAATCACAAAAACACACACACACACACACCAGTAAAATACGAAATACTGAACTGTGTGTGTGAGGTGTGTATGTGATCTGTAGTTGCATTTAGGCCCTGGCTGCCACAACATCACTGATCAACAGAACGTTTTATAGTGGTGCTTCACACTCCATTAAAACCCTGATTCTGCTCAAAAAATATGAGGCTCCCTGACGGCCATAACAGACTAACAGCCTCTGCACAGCTCTCATCTCCTCACAGGGTGACTGCAGGGTCACTGGAATACAGACGCTACTATGGTGCTACAGTACTTTGTTATCATGGTTATGCAACACCACCGCAACCCCCAGCTATGGATCATACAACTTCTGAAACAGATTTAGTGGCTTAATGTTAAAGGTGCACAAACACACACACACACACACACACACACACACACACACACACACACACACACACACACACACACACACACACACACACACACACACACACACACACACACACACACACACACACACACACACACACACACGTGTGCTCACATTCACACATGACCGATGACAGATCTGCTATCTTAGTTTGATCACTCGGTGGTCACAAGAAATGCAAACTTGTAGTGTAAGTTTTAAAAGGAATTACAAACTTTAGAAGCCTATTTTAAAGTGTCAGACTTGATTTGCCTTCACAAAAAAATGTATCGACCCCTATAAAAATGCCCATTCATTAGCATCCACAAAAGAATCAGCATTTCCTGTTGCAGCGGTATTATGTTCCTGCTCTGAGAAACTGGTCAAATTAAGATCCGTACAAGCAGATACAGAGCTACTGTGTTAGAATAATACCCGAATGTCCTGTTACAAGCAGATACAGAGCTACTGTGTTAGAATAATACCCGAATGTCCTGTTACAAGCAGATACAGAGCTACTGTGTTAGAATAATACCTGGGTTAGAATAATACCCGAATGTCCTGTTACAAGCAGATACAGAGCTACTGTGTTAGAATAATACCCGAATGTCCTGTTACAAGCAGATACAGAGCTACTGGGTTAGAATAATACCCGAATGTCCTGTTACATGCGGATACAGAGCTACTGTGTTAGAATAATACCCGAATGTCCTGTTACAAGCAGATACAGAGCTACTGTGTTAGAATAATACCCGAATGTCCTGTTACAAGCGGATACAGAGCTACTGTGTTAGAATAATACCCGAATGTCCTGTTACATGCAGATACAGAGCTACTGTGTTAGAATAATACCCGAATGTCCTGTTACAAGCAGATACAGAGCTACTGTGTTAGAATAATACCCGAATGTCCTGTTACATGCGGATACAGAGCTACTGTGTTAGAATAATACCCGAATGTCCTGTTACAAGCAGATACAGAGCTACTGTGTTAGAATAATACCCAAATGTCCTGTTACAAGCAGATACAGAGCTACTGTGTTAGAATAATACCCGAATGTCCTGTTACAAGCAGATACAGAGCTACTGTGTTAGAATAATACCCGAATGTCCTGTTACAAGCGGATACAGAGCTACTGTGTTAGAATAATACCCGAATGTCCTGTTACATGCAGATACAGAGCTACTGGGTTAGAATAATACCCGAATGTCCTGTTACATGCAGATACAGAGCTACTGGGTTAGAATAATACCCGAATGTCCTGTTACAAGCGGATACAGAGCTACTGTGTTAGAATAATACCCGAATGTCCTGTTACAAGCAGATAAAGAGCTACTGTGTTAGAATAATACCCGAATGTCCTGTTACAAGAAGATACAGAGCTACTGTGTTAGAATAATACCCAAATGTCCTGTTACAAGCAGATAAAGAGCTACTGTGTTAGAATAATACCCGAATGTCCTGTTACAAGAAGATACAGAGCTACTGTGTTAGAATAATACCCAAATGTCCTGTTACAAGCAGTAAATCATGCTATGCACTGTACCATCATACATCACTTCTAGAAGAAATCTGCTGCTCTGAAACTCCTTTCACCTGGGCGTCAGGGTCCGTGTAGCCTAGCGGTTAGAGCATTGGGCCAGTAACCAAAAGGTCGCTGGTTTGAATCTCCGAGCCGACAAGGTGAAAACTAATCTGCCGATGTTCCCTTGAGCAAGGCACTTAACCCTACAGAGGTAAGATCCTCATTTAAAATCACTCTTTTCTCCCTGACAAATGTCCTGCACAGCAGGAAATTCAATCTTGTGGTGTATTCCAGTTTTAAAAAGGCTTCTTAAGTGTATCATTTCCACTCTGAAATTTCAGATTTCAGTCATTGCAGACTATGACCCACGTAATAATTCACCTTTCCTGTTGCTGCAAGACTATTTCCTGCTGTGGAATCCTACATCTGTAATTGGTCCTGTAAGTCTCTGGATCAGAGCGTCTGTTAAATGACTCAAATGTCAAATGTGTTCTCTTCTAGTCAAACATTAGCTCAACGATCACATCAATACAAGACATGGAGAATATGTGTCCTGAAATCACTGTGCATCAAAGTATCATAATAACGCATACATTTGTCACATGACACCAAGCACACCTCAACCCTGGTGTTGTCTATGTTTTGATTTCTAGAGGTGTAAAAAAAAACACACAAAAAAACGGGTATTTTAATGTACTGTCGGCTGGCTAGGCCTCCCTAATGGATGTGGATTAGTGTGTACGGATGGTGAGGGTGCCTGCGTATGTGTGTTGGTGATTTTGTGACCCTGGAGGTTGAAATACACACCCACACATCAGTTCGCCCTGCCTTTATGTGCATACCTCCAATACCTCGTACCTGCACATTGCCCTGCTACTACCTGTAGGTATCTGCATTCTTCTGCCTTTTATTTGATTCCTGGTGTTCCCATTATTGTGTTATTTGCATTATTATTTTTAATCTCTGCCCCCTTAGGGAAGTGCTCGTAAGCGGGCATTTCACGGTAAAGTCCACGCCAGTTGTATTCGGCGCATGTGACAAATAACATTTGATTTGACACACGCAGCCTATTTACCTCTATATAAAAACCCAGGGTAGAGGACAGAGGAGGGGATGGTGTCTGGAAGGACTCAGTGCTGGTAATAGGAGATGAGGAGAGACAACGTCAGACTGGATGGAGCTCACAGAGACAGTCAGTCACTATCCTAACATCAAACATCTCATTAGGTCTAATTACTGCTTGGAACACATGTAGACACATCATAGTCTTAGTCCTTGGTGGACCTTCAATGGTCTGTCCTGGGTCCTTAGATGGAGATAACGGACCTTGAAGATGTCTAAATAATATTGTTGTGGTGCCATTAGATTTCAAATATGGCGCGGGTGTGTGACTGTCTCCATATTCCACAACACTAGAATGGCACCTTGTTACCTACGTAGACTACAACAAAAGGCAGACGGTCTGGCAGCCATAGGCAGGCTAAGCCCAGCTCCTCCTGGATTAAAGCAGGCTGTAGTTTTCTAAAGACAGGCTGGATCTTTACTGCTCTGCTCTAGTCAGCACTAATAAAGACTGGCCCGACAGTTAAAAGCCTACTGATAAAAGCCTACTGTAGATGTGAGGAACCTTTCACCTAAGACGTCTTTAGGAGCACCCTCCCAGGGTGAGAAAGGAGGGAGACAGAGAGAACGAGCAAGGGAGAGAGAGTTTGAAGTCCTAATAAGGTTCAGACAACAAGGGCCAGGTGGTGTAATATCCATAACGTCTGAGCCCCACAGTGACAGCGTCAGTCATCTAAATCAACCAGACTCTCCTCATCTGACCCCTGGCTAGTGACCCATCACTCTAAAACACACACACCTTCACGACAGGCCTACAAAATACTGCATATCCAGCAAGATATTATTTGATTTATTCAAAACGATTCCTCTATGGCTCTTTCCATAGAACATTTTCCTATAGCTCAGTGTGGTCAGTGCAATTAAAACCCCGGCCCTCTCCTCTTCAGAAGACAGAGGGCCTTCTTACTAGACAGACGTAAGACGGCTAACTGTGCATCCGCATGATAACTATGCAGTCCAGTCTGCTCCTGTGTGGAGAGAGTGAGTGAAGAATGCCAGCGAGGCACTTTAAGGTTCATTTAGGCTCTCCTCTTCTCCCTGGCCACTCTATTAGCAGTCTGGAGAGAGGGATGTATGTCTCAAGCCAAGAGAAATGCATAATCCAGCATTTAAACAAACACCACAGTCTCTCGCTATGTCACACGCACACACACTCACACGGACACACATATAGAACACACGCAAATACAGACACGTACTTAGCCACACACACAGTTATGTTTGTCCACACACACGATCATCCAAATGTCTTCTGTAAAACCCTCCATAATAGCTAGCCTGGTTATTATACAGTATTCCTCCATATGATGCCCCTGTGTTATATCCTGCTGAAATCCCCTACAGAGTACGGAGGTAAGGCCAGTGTAGGTGAGTGAATGTGTGTGTCTGCTCTGAGGAGAGATCAGGGAAAGAAAGAGGGCTGAGAGGACGAGGAGAGTTCTCTCATCTCATTTACATCACGCCACCCCAAGCCTCTCTTCTCCCTCTCTCCATCCCTGTCTCCACTAAACTAATGCATGGGTGTTTATGGCTGAGCAGGAAGGGTAAACAGGAAGTAAATAAATTAAGCAAGAGATGTGAAAGTGTCCCTGGAGAACAGGAGACAAGCTACTAATATGTGAGGAAACAGACCAATTTGCAGCGCGTGTCGCTGTGGGAATAGGACAGAAGCCCATGAATGATTCTGCTCATGTAGCTGAGACGAGAGGAGGAGGAGGAGGGAGGACCGTGTGCTTTAACATAAGGGTGTTTATGGGGGTTTGAGGATCTGAAAGGGGGTTCTGGGCCTGCTTATGTAGGCCCATGTATATGCATCTAAAGCTACAGTAGACACAGTTATCCCCTGTGTATGAATTATGAATGGACAACAAAATATATTTTCAAAGTGCTAAGAGGGCTGTTTAGAATAAAGTATAGTTTTTCTTCAATAATTTGATGATTCTAAAATGAGTAAAAAGACCACCTACAAGCAAAAGCATAACCTCAAGTGTGTAAAACAAGATGAACAAAGAGAGAGCGAGAACGAGAGCACAGGGGCCTGCTCACTGACCTGGGAAATGAGGTCCGATTTCCTCGCTAGTTCTGGGAAGCAAAAGAGGGAAAAGAAAGCGAAGCGGAGGGGGTAGCGGGGGAACATAGGGGGAAGTCTTGAGCACTAACTAAAAAGAAAAGACAAAACAAATGGAGAGGGGCACAAGGAGAACAGAGGGGAGAGGGGAGAGGTGACAGTCTTTGGAGTGTTAACTAAAAGAGAGGCATCCTGAGGCCCTGTGGGGTGGTGTGTGTGTGTGAGTGTGTGTGTCAAGGTCAGCATTTCATATGTGTCACTTCCTGTTGGCCAGTGCGGCAGGAGCGTTGCTTGGCACTAGGGCCGCCAGCGGGGAAGACTGGCACAGGAGGTTACCATACTGGGACACACACACACACATTTGTCTGCAAACTAGTTTGGGTCTAGTTGAGAGTAAAGTACATGATAGTATTTGTGGCATACACCGGCCTATAGCACGTGCATACTGTACTTATGCATTAATGACCACAGACATACAGGTATAACCTTACATGACCACATACAAGATCTCTCACACACATACACACAGAAACAAACACACACTTTCTGGTAGAATATACCGGCGATATACTGTTTAAATGCCATCCGTATGATTTTCAATATTATTACGTTTGTTTTTTATAGCGGCCCTTGTGTGCACATTCGGTAATAGCGTAAACCCCGGTATGGTACAGAAACGGTATGAAGATCTGGATACCACCCAACACTACTGTTACCGCACTGTCTCCTCTCTCTCCTCGTCTCCGTACCTCTCAATCTGCCTTCGTCTGTGGATGACTGACTTATGTTTGCATGCCTGCCTGGCTGAAGGGAAGCCTCTCACTACCCCTGCTCTGTAAAATGGACTACTTTTGCTCGGACAACACTAACAGCCTCAGTGACTAACTATTCTGGCTGTGTGCTTATTTTGTTGCCTGTCTCCCCGGCCCTGGCTGTTGTTAATGCGGTTGTTTGACATTGCAGGCAGAGGGCTTTCTTCTCCCAGCAGCCCCGGTGGACAGTAGGCTTTACCCTAATTGGTTCCTGAGCACAACCCTCCACAGCCGCCAACAGCCATGTTAATACCCCGACACCAACATGTACACACACACACACACACACCCGTCTGTAGAATACACTCTGTAAACAACAAGAACAGGACAATCAGTGGCGACTAATTAACATCCTCACAAAACATCTCATTAGCATTTCCTACAGAGGGGAAGGAGAAAGTGTGTAAGTGACATTCTGCACAGCGGCCATGGGCCTTGGTAGGCCCACCAATCAGAGTGCGGTATCTCAGGGGAGTCCAATACGCCTCTCCATGGGGGGAAGATAAGCAGAATTTTAGAGGCAATCAGGAAAAAGAAATCAGTGGGCAGTTTAACCAGCAGCTTAACCTGCTTTACTGTGAGTAGAATATCAGATTCTGTTTCAGAGGCACAGTGGTATGGAGCTGTATAGTTCACAGGAGATGAGTGGACAGTGCATCAACCAGTCAAGGTACAGACAAATGTCCCCAGCTACATTCCAGAGTACTGAAGTGCAAAAATGGATACCATTTTGATTGTTAGGCTATCGTGGCCTTCATCAGAATACTGTACGTCCCAAACTTTACAAAGAGAAGGAACATTTCACAAATCCGGTCTTCCAAGAATCAGTGGTGTGGGTGTGTATGTAGGAATAGCAGAGAGGAGTGTGATTCCCTGAACAGGATATGACCCCTGAAATGTGTTCCAGCCCGTCTGTCCTGACCCCTGGTATTATCCTTCTGTCACCTGACATTTATACCAACTGTCAGGACCCCGTGACCCAGCACTCATCACACAGCTACTACTAACACTACACTGGTCTTATGATAAAGTAGCCCATTATGAGCGAACAGAGAGAGAAAGAGAGAGTAGGGGGAGAAAAAGAGCAAGAGAGACAGAGAGAGAGACAGAGAGAGACAGAGAGAGAGCCTCCTACTGTAATCGGTGTGGCAGTCCAGGCAGGTAGTGGGGAGGGGGGTCAGGGGTCAGGTGCTATCGGGACAGCAGCTCAGCTCCTGCCAGCCCTGACTGAACTCAGGAAGTAGATTACCTTTTCATGACCTTTTGTCTAGAAGACCCCAAAATATATCCTCTTATCACAACGACCTTAGCACGGGTGCATGGGAAGAGGAGGAGAGACATCCATCATAGGACAGATTAATCCTCCTCTCCATTCTTCTGCTCCATCTATTAATAATGTCGCCGGAGGGGAGAATTTGCTCCCAAGATTTATTCTGATATCGTGACTTTTATTCATTAACCTGCAATACGGGCCTTCCTTTTAGCAAGGAATATATATTTTACTGCAAATTCTCTGCACATTGACTGAGCTTGTTTAGACTGCAAATTCAAGTACTCGTTGACCTATTCTAAAAAATACTTTGTGAATGAGAGTTGACGAACATCTTAAATAAACATAAATGTGATGGTATATACTCCTCTCCATATGGATTTGATGTATTTGGACAATCATTTTAGTTTGTTTTGCTATATTCTCTAGAGATTTAGATTTGAGATAGAATGTTTCATATTAGGCAATAGTACAGAAAGGCATCTTTAATCTGACGGTATTTTCATAAATATTTGTTTTAACATTTAGAAATAAAAACACTATATGCATCTAGTCCCCCCCCATTTGAAAGATGTCAGAAGTATTTGGACAAATTCACTTATAGTGTATTAAAGTGGTCAAATGTTAAGCATTTGGTCCCCTGGTTTGATACACTACAAGTGAATTAGTCCAAATCTGTCTTAGGAAAAGAGATCTGGGATGAGTTGAAATGGCAGGTCTGTTAACATGGTCTTAGCACACCAGGACAATCGTGAAGAGGCCACAACAAACCCTATTCCCCCTCAGGAGACTGAAAAGATTTGGCATGGGTCCTCAGATCCTCAAAAGGTTTTACAGCTGCACCATCGAGAGCATTCTGACGGGTTTCATCACTGCCTGATATGGCAACTGCTCTTCCTCTGACCGCAAGGCACTACAGAGGGTAGTGCATACGACCCAGTACATCACTGGGGCCAAGCATCCTGCCATCCAGGACCTCTATACCAGGCAGTGTCAGAGGAAGGCCCTAAAATTTGTCAAAGACTCCAGCCACCCTGGTCATAGACTGCTCTCTCTGCTACCGCACGGCAAGTGGTACCAGAGCACCAAGTCTAGGTCCATGAGGCTTCTAAACAGCTCCTACCCCCATATCTATGTATAGCCACTTTAATAACTCTAAATACATGTTCATAATTACCGACACCAGTGCCCCCCGCACATTGACACATTGACTCTGTACTGGTACCCCTTGTAAAGAGCCCCGTTATAGTTATTTACTGCTGCTCTTTAATTATTTGTTAATGACATTTTCTTAAAACTGCATTGTTGGTTAAGGGCTTGTAAGTAAGCATTTCACTGTAACCTTTACTACACCTGTTGTATTCGGTGCATGTGACAAATACAATTTGATTGACATCCTGCTATCAGTCTTTCGCTCTCTCTACACAGTGCTCCCTCTCTCTTCTCAGTTTCTCTCACTATGCTCCCTCTCCCTCTTGTTCTGTCTCTCACTTTCTGCAATGAGCTCTCTCACTCTTTCCCCACTCTCTCTTTCCCCACTCTCTCTGTCCCCAGTCTCTCTTTCCCCACTCTCTCTTTCCCCACTCTCTCTGTCCCCACTCTCTCTTTCCCCACTCTCTCTGTCCCCACTCTATCTTTCCCCACTCCCTCTTTCCCCACTCTCTCTTTCCCCACTCTCTCTGTCCCCACTCTCTCTTTCCCCACTCTCTCTGTCCCCACTCTCTCTTTCCCCACTCTTTCTTTCCCCACTCTCGTTTTCCCCACTCTCTCTGTCCCCACTCTCTCTGTCCCCACTCTCTCTTTCCCCACTCTTTCTTTCCCCACTCTCGTTTTCCCCACTCTCTCTGTCCCCACTCTCTCTGTCCCCACTCTTTCTTTCCCCACTCTCGTTTTCCCCACTCTCTCTGTCCCCACTCTCTCTGTGCCCACTCTCTCTTTCCCCACTCTTTCTTTCCCCACTCTCGTTTTCCCCACTCTCTCTGTCCCCACTCTCTCTGTCCCCACTCTTTTCTTTCCCCACTCTCGTTTTCCCCACTCTCTCTGTCCCCACTCTCTCTTTCCCCACTCTCTCTGTCCCCACTCTCTCTGTCCCCACTCTCTCTGTCCCCACTCTCCCCACTCTTCTTTCCCCACTCTCTCTTTCCCCACTCTCTCTTTCCCCACTCTCTCTGTCCCCACTCTCTCTGTCCCCACTCTCTCTTTCCCCACTCTCTCTTTCCCCACTCTCTCTTTCCCCACTCTCTCTGTCCCCACTCTCTCTTTCCCCACTCTCTCTTTCCCCACTCTCTCTGTCCCCACTCTCTCTGTCCCCACTCTCTCTGTCCCCACTCTCTCTTTCCCCACTCTCTCTGTCCCCACTCTCTCTGTCCCCACTCTCTCTGTCCCCACTCTCTCTTTCCCCACTCTCTCTTTCCCCACTCTCTCTTTCCCCACTCTCTCTGTCCCCACTCTCTCTGTCCCCACTCTCTCTTTCCCCACTCTCTCTGTCCCCACTCTCTCTGTCCCCACTCTCTCTGTCCCCACTCTCTCTTTCCCCACTCTCTCTGTCCCCACTCTCTCTGTCCCCACTCTCTCTGTCCCCACTCTCTCTTTCCCCACTCTCTCTTTCTCCACTCTCTCTTTCCCCACTCTCTCTGTCCCCACTCTCTCTTTCCCCACTCTCTGTTTCCCCACTCTCTCTGTCCCCACTCTCTCTTTCCCCACTCTCTCTTTCCCCAGTCTCTCTTTCCCCACTCTCTCTGTCCCCACTCTCTCTTTCCCCACTCTCTCTTTCCCCACTCTCTCTGTCCCCACTCTCTTTCCCCACTCTCTCTTTCCCCACTCTCTCTTTCTCCACTCTCTCTTTCCCCACTCTCTCTGTCCCCACTCTCTCTTTCCCCACTCTCTGTTTCCCCACTCTCTCTGTCCCCACTCTCTCTTTCCCCACTCTCTCTGTCCCCACTCTCTCTTTCCCCACTCTCTCTGTCCCCACTGTCTCTTTCTCCACTATCTCTTTCCCCACTCTCTCTTTCCCCAGTCTCTCTTTCCCCACTCTCTCTGTCCCCACTCTCTCTTTCCCCACTCTCTGTTTCCCCACTCTCTCTGTCCCCACTCTCTTTCCCCACTCTCTCTTTCCCCACTCTCTCTTTCTCCACTCTCTCTTTCCCCACTCTCTCTGTCCCCACTCTCTCTTTCCCCACTCTCTGTTTCCCCACTCTCTCTGTCCCCACTCTCTCTTTCCCCACTCTCTCTGTCCCCACTCTCTCTTTCCCCACTCTCTCTTTCTCCACTCTCTCTTTCCCCACTCTCTCTGTCCCCACTCTCTCTTTCTTTCCCACTCTCTGTTTCCCCACTCTCTCTGTCCCCACTCTCTTTCCCCACTCTCTCTTTCCCCACTCTCTCTTTCTCCACTCTCTCTTTCCCCACTCTCTCTGTCCCCACTCTCTCTTTCCCCACTCTCTGTTTCCCCACTCTCTCTGTCCCCACTCTCTCTTTCCCCACTCTCTCTTTCTCCACTCTCTCTTTCCCCACTCTCTCTGTCCCCACTCTCTCTTTCCCCACTCTCTGTTTCCCCACTCTCTCTGTCCCCACTCTCTCTTTCCCCACTCTCTCTGTCCCCAGTCTCTCTTTCTCCACTCTCTCTTTCCCCACTCTCTCTGTCCCCACTCTCTCTTTCCCCACTCTCTGTTTCCCCACTCTCTCTGTCCCCACTCTCTCTTTCCCCACTCTCTCTGTCCCCACTCTCTCTTTCCCCACTCTCTCTGTCCCCAGTCTCTCTTTCCCCACTCTCTCTTTCCCCACTCTCTCTGTCCCCAGTCTCTCTTTCCCCACTCTCTCTGTCCCCAGTCTCTCTTTCCCCACTCTCTCTGTCCCCAGTCTCTCTTTCCCCACTCTCTCTTTCCCCCTCCCCCTCCCTCCTCCAGGTAATCAACCCAGTGCTAATGGCTTATTCTTTCTGCTCCAGCAGACACATCCCACTTGTTTATTTTCCTCCACTCGTAAATCTGGGGGTACGTCACAGGCGCTAAAATATTACCCCTATAATCTCAGGTAATTATCTCTCTCTCCATTCCATTGCAGAGTTTTCTGTAACTCCGATGTGGGATTCAAGGGTTTCCAGTTTTTGTACTGTATGTGTAGGTTAATAAAGCTCCAGCAGTGTGTATGTGTAGGTTAATAAAGCTCCATCAGTGTGTATGTGTAGGTTAATAAAGCTCCAGCAGTGTGTACTGTATGTGTAGGTAAATAAAGCTCCATCAGTGTGTACTGTATGTGTAGGTTAAAAAAGCTCCATCAGTGTGTATGTGTAGGTCAATAAAGCTCCATCAGTGTGTACTGTATGTGTAGGTTAATAAATCTCCATCAGTGTGTACTGTATGTGTAGGTTAATAAAGCTCCATCAGTGTGTACTGTATGTGTAGGTTAATAAAGCTCCATCAGTGTGTACTGTATGTGTAGGTTCATAAAGCTCCATCAGTGTGTACTGTATGTGTAGGTTAATAAAGCTCCATCAGTGTGTACTGTATGTGTAGGTTCATAAAGCTCCATCAGTGTGTACTGTATGTGTAGGTTAATAAAGCTCCATCAGTGTGTACTGTATGTGTAGGTTCATAAGGCTCCATCAGTGTGTACTGTATGTGTAGGTTAATAAAGCTCCATCAGTGTGTACTGTATGTGTAGGTTCATAAAGCTCCATCAGTGTGTACTGTATGTGTAGGTTAATAAAGCTCCATCAGTGTGTACTGTATGTGTAGGTTAATAAATCTCCATCAGTGTGTATGTGCAGGTTAATAAAGCTCCATCAGTGTGTACTGTATGTGTAGGTTCATAAATCTCCATCAGTGTGTATGTGCAGGTTAATAAAGCTCCATCAGTGTGTACTGTATGTGTAGGTTAATAAATCTCCATCAGTGTGTATGTGCAGGTTAATAAAGCTCCATCAGTGTGTATGTGCAGGTTAATAAAGCTCCATCAGTGTGTACTGTATGTGTAGGTTAATAAATCTCCATCAGTGTGTATGTGCAGGTTAATAAAGCTCCATCAGTGTGTATGTGCAGGTTAATAAAGCTCCATCAGTGTGTACTGTATGTGTAGGTTAATAAAGCTCCATCAGTGTGTATGTATAGGTTCATAAAGCTCCATCAGTGTGTACTGTATGTGTAGGTTAATAAAGCTCCATCAGTGTGTATGTGCAGGTTAATAAAGCTCCATCAGTGTGTACTGTACTAAAGCTCCATCAGTGTGTATGTGCAGGTTAATAAAGCTCCATCAGTGTGTACTGTGTGTGTAGGGTTAATAAAGCTCCATCAGTGTGTATGTATAGGTTCAGGTTAATAAAGCTCCATCAGTGTGTATGTATAATAAAGCTCCATCAGTGTAAAGCTCCATCAGTGTGTACTGTATGTGTAGGTTAATAAAGCTCCATCAGTGTGTATGTGCAGGTTAATAAAGCTCCATCAGTGTGTACTGTATGTGTAGGTTAATAAAGCTCCATCAGTGTGTATGTGCAGGTTAATAAAGCTCCATCAGTGTGTACTGTATGTGTAGGTTAATAAAGCTCCATCAGTGTGTATGTGCAGGTTAATAAAGCTCCATCAGTGTGTACTGTATGTGTAGGTTAATAAAGCTCCATCAGTGTGTATGTATAGGTTCATAAAGCTCCATCAGTGTGTATGTATAGGTTCATAAAGCTCCATCAGTGTGTATGTATAGGTTCATAAAGCTCCATCAGTGTGTATGTATAGGTTCATAAAGCTCCATCAGTGTGTATGTATAGGTTCATAAAGCTCCATCAGTGTGTATGTATAGGTTCATAAAGCTCCATCAGTGTGTATGTATAGGTTCATAAAGCTCCATCAGTGTGTATGTATAGGTTCATAAAGCTCCATCAGTGTGTATGTATAGGTTCATAAAGCTCCATCAGTGTGTATGTATAGGTTCATAAAGCTCCATCAGTGTGTATGTATAGGTTCATAAAGCTCCATCAGTGTGTATGTATAGGTTCATAAAGCTCCATCAGTGTATGTATAGGTTCATAAAGCTCCATCAGTGTGTATGTATAGGTTCATAAAGCTCCATCAGTGTGTATGTATAGGTTCATAAAGCTCCATCAGTGTGTATGTATAGGTTCATAAAGCTCCATCAGTGTGTATGTATAGGTTCATAAAGCTCCATCAGTGTGTATGTATAGGTTCATAAAGCTCCATCAGTGTGTATGTATAGGTTCATAAAGCTCCATCAGTGTGTATGTATAGGTTCATAAAGCTCCATCAGTGTGTATGTATAGGTTCATAAAGCTCCATCAGTGTGTATGTATAGGTTCATAAAGCTCCATCAGTGTGTACTGTATGTGCAGGTTCATAAAGCTCCATCAGTGTGTATGTATAGGTTCATAAAGCTCCATCAGTGTGTACTGTATGTGTAGGTTAATAAAGCTCCATCAGTGTGTACTGTATGTGTAGGTTAATAAATCTCCATCAGTGTGTATGTGCAGGTTAATAAAGCTCCATCAGTGTGTATGTGCAGGTTAATAAAGCTCCATCAGTGTGTACTGTATGTGTAGGTTAATAAAGCTCCATCAGTGTGTATGTGCAGGTTAATAAAGCTCCATCAGTGTGTACTGTATGTGTAGGTTAATAAAGCTCCATCAGTGTGTATGTGCAGGTTAATAAAGCTCCATCAGTGTGTACTGTATGTGTAGGTTAATAAAGCTCCATCAGTGTGTATGTGCAGGTTAATAAAGCTCCATCAGTGTGTACTGTATGTGTAGGTTAATAAAGCTCCATCAGTGTGTATGTGCAGGTTAATAAAGCTCCATCAGTGTGTACTGTATGTGTAGGTTAATAAAGCTCCATCAGTGTGTATGTGCAGGTTAATAAAGCTCCATCAGTGTGTACTGTATGTGTAGGTTAATAAAGCTCCATCAGTGTGTACTGTATGTGTAGGTTAATAAATCTCCATCAGTGTGTATGTGCAGGTTAATAAAGCTCCATCAGTGTGTACTGTATGTGTAGGTTAATAAAGCTCCATCAGTGTGTATGTGCAGGTTAATAAAGCTCCATCAGTGTGTACTGTATGTGTAGGTTAATAAAGCTCCATCAGTGTGTATGTATAGGTTCATAAAGCTCCATCAGTGTGTATGTATAGGTTCATAAAGCTCCATCAGTGTGTATGTGCAGGTTAATAAAGCTCCATCAGTGTGTATGTATAGGTTCATAAAGCTCCATCAGTGTGTATGTATAGGTTCATAAAGCTCCATCAGTGTGTATGTATAGGTTCATAAAGCTCCATCAGTGTGTACTGTATGTGTAGGTTAATAAAGCTCCATCAGTGTGTACTGTATGTATAGGTTCATAAAGCTCCATCAGTGTGTATGTATAGGTTCATAAAGCTCCATCAGTGTGTACTGTATGTGTAGGTTAATAAAGCTCCATCAGTGTGTACTGTATGTGTAGGTTAATAAATCTCCATCAGTGTGTATGTGCAGGTTAATAAAGCTCCATCAGTGTGTATGTGCAGGTTAATAAAGCTCCATCAGTGTGTACTGTATGTGTAGGTTAATAAAGCTCCATCAGTGTGTATGTGCAGGTTAATAAAGCTCCATCAGTGTGTACTGTATGTGTAGGTTAATAAAGCTCCATCAGTGTGTATGTGTGTTAGGTTAATAAAGCTCCATCAGTGTGTACTGTATGTGTAGGTTAATAAAGCTCCATCAGTGTGTATGTGCAGGTTAATAAAGCTCCATCAGTGTGTACTGTATGTGTAGGTTAATAAAGCTCCATCAGTGTGTATGTGCAGGTTAATAAAGCTCCATCAGTGTGTACTGTATGTGTAGGTTAATAAAGCTCCATCAGTGTGTATGTGCAGGTTAATAAAGCTCCATCAGTGTGTACTGTATGTGTAGGTTAATAAAGCTCCATCAGTGTGTATGTATAGGTTCATAAAGCTCCATCAGTGTGTACTGTATGTGTAGGTTAATAAAGCTCCATCAGTGTGTACTGTATGTGTAGGTTAATAAATCTCCATCAGTGTGTATGTGTAGGTTAATAAAGCTCCATCAGTGTGTACTGTATGTGTAGGTTAATAAATCTCCATCAGTGTGTATGTGCAGGTTAATAAAGCTCCATCAGTGTGTACTGTATGTGTAGGTTAATAAAGCTCCATCAGTGTGTATGTGCAGGTTAATAAAGCTCCATCAGTGTGTACTGTATGTGTAGGTTAATAAAGCTCCATCAGTGTGTACTGTATGTGTAGGTTAATAAATCTCCATCAGTGTGTATGTGCAGGTTAATAAAGCTCCATCAGTGTGTACTGTATGTGTAGGTTAATAAAGCTCCATCAGTGTGTATGTGCAGGTTAATAAAGCTCCATCAGTGTGTACTGTATGTGTAGGTTAATAAAGCTCCATCAGTGTGTATGTATAGGTTCATAAAGCTCCATCAGTGTGTATGTATAGGTTCATAAAGCTCCATCAGTGTGTACTGTATGTGTAGGTTAATAAAGCTCCATCAGTGTGTACTGTATGTGTAGGTTAATAAATCTCCATCAGTGTGTATGTGCAGGTTAATAAAGCTCCATCAGTGTGTATGTGCAGGTTAATAAAGCTCCATCAGTGTGTACTGTATGTGTAGGTTAATAAAGCTCCATCAGTGTGTATGTGCAGGTTAATAAAGCTCCATCAGTGTGTACTGTATGTGTAGGTTAATAAAGCTCCATCAGTGTGTATGTGCAGGTTAATAAAGCTCCATCAGTGTGTACTGTATGTGTAGGTTAATAAAGCTCCATCAGTGTGTATGTGCAGGTTAATAAAGCTCCATCAGTGTGTACTGTATGTGTAGGTTAATAAAGCTCCATCAGTGTGTATGTGCAGGTTAATAAAGCTCCATCAGTGTGTACTGTATGTGTAGGTTAATAAAGCTCCATCAGTGTGTATGTGCAGGTTAATAAAGCTCCATCAGTGTGTACTGTATGTGTAGGTTAATAAAGCTCCATCAGTGTGTATGTATAGGTTCATAAAGCTCCATCAGTGTGTACTGTATGTGTAGGTTAATAAAGCTCCATCAGTGTGTACTGTATGTGTAGGTTAATAAATCTCCATCAGTGTGTATGTGTAGGTTAATAAAGCTCCATCAGTGTGTACTGTATGTGTAGGTTAATAAATCTCCATCAGTGTGTATGTGCAGGTTAATAAAGCTCCATCAGTGTGTACTGTATGTGTAGGTTAATAAAGCTCCATCAGTGTGTATGTGCAGGTTAATAAAGCTCCATCAGTGTGTACTGTATGTGTAGGTTAATAAAGCTCCATCAGTGTGTACTGTATGTGTAGGTTAATAAAGCTCCATCAGTGTGTATGTGCAGGTTAATAAAGCTCCATCAGTGTGTACTGTATGTGTAGGTTAATAAAGCTCCATCAGTGTGTATGTGCAGGTTAATAAAGCTCCATCAGTGTGTACTGTATGTGTAGGTTAATAAAGCTCCATCAGTGTGTATGTGCAGGTTAATAAAGCTCCATCAGTGTGTACTGTATGTGTAGGTTAATAAAGCTCCATCAGTGTGTATGTGTAGGTTCATAAAGCTCCATCAGTGTGTACTGTATGTGTAGGTTAATAAAGCTCCATCAGTGTGTACTGTATGTGTAGGTTAATAAAGCTCCATCAGTGTGTACTGTATGTGTAGGTTAATAAAGCTCCATCAGTGTGTATGTGTAGGTTAATAAAGCTCCATCAGTGTGTACTGTATGTGTAGGTTAATAAAGCTCCATCAGTGTGTATGTGTAGGTTAATAAAGCTCCATCAGTGTGTATGTATGTGTAGGTTAATAAAGCTCCATCAGTGTGTACTGTATGTGTAGGTTAATAAAGCTCCATCAGTGTGTACTGTATGTGTAGGTTAATAAAGCTCCATCAGTGTAGTGTATGTGCAGGTTAATAAAGCTCCATCAGTGTGTACTGTATGTGTAGGTTAATAAAGCTCCATCAGTGTGTAATGTGTAGGTTAATAAAGCTCCATCAGTGTGTACTGTATGTGTAGGTTAATAAAGCTCCATCAGTGTGTACTGTATGTGTAGGTTAATAAAGCTCCATCAGTGTGTATGTGTAGGTTAATAAAGCTCCATCAGTGTGTACTGTATGTGTAGGTTAATAAAGCTCCATCAGTGTGTATGTGTAGGTTAATAAAGCTCCATCAGTGTGTACTGTATGTGTAGGTTAATAAAGCTCCATCAGTGTGTATGTGTAGGTTAATAAAGCTCCATCAGTGTGTACTGTATGTGTAGGTTAATAAAGCTCCATCAGTGTGTATGTGTAGGTTAATAAAGCTCCATCAGTGTGTACTGTATGTGTAGGTTAATAAAGCTCCATCAGTGTGTACTGTATGTGTAGGTTAATAAAGCTCCATCAGTGTGTATATGTAGGTTAATAAAGCTCCATCAGTGTGTATGTGTAGGTTAATAAAGCTCCATCAGTGTGTACTGTATGTGTAGGTTAATAAAGCTCCATCAGTGTGTATGTGTAGGTTAATAAAGCTCCATCAGTGTGTACTGTATGTGTAGGTTAATAAAGCTCCATCAGTGTGTATGTGTAGGTTAATAAAGCTCCATCAGTGTGTACTGTATGTGTAGGTTAATAAAGCTCCATCAGTGTGTACTGTATGTGTAGGTTAATAAAGCTCCATCAGTGTGTATGTGTAGGTTAATAAAGCTCCATCAGTGTGTATGTGTAGGTTAATAATAAAGCTCCATCAGTGTGTATGTATGTGTAGGTTAATAAAGCTCCATCAGTGTGTACTGTATGTGTAGGTTAATAAAGCTCCATCAGTGTGTATGTGTAGGTTAATAAAGCTCCATCAGTGTGTATGTGTAGGTTAATAAAGCTCCATCAGTGTGTACTGTATGTGTAGGTTAATAAAGCTCCATCAGTGTGTACTGTATGTGTAGGTTAATAAAGCTCCCATCAGTGTGTATGTGTAGGTTAATAAAGCTCCATCAGTGTGTACATTAATAAAGCTCCAGTGTGTACTGTATGTGTAGGTTAATAAAGCTCCATCAGTGTGTACTGTATGTGTAGGTTAATAAAGCTCCATCAGTGTGTATGTGTAGGTTAATAAAGCTCCATCAGTGTGTACTGTATGTGTAGGTTAATAAAGCTCCATCAGTGTGTACTGTATGTGTAGGTTAATAAAGCTCCATCAGTGTGTACTGTATGTGTAGTATGTTCATTAAAGCTCCATCAGTGTGTATGTGTAGGTTAATAAAGCTCCATCAGTGTGTACTGTATGTGTAGGTTAATAAAGCTCCATCAGTGTGTACTGTATGTGTAGGTTAATAAAGCTCCATCAGTGTGTACTGTATGTGTAGGTTCATAAAGCTCCATCAGTGTGTACTGTATGTGTAGGTTAATAAAGCTCCATCAGTGTGTATGTGTAGGTTAATAAAGCTCCATCAGTGTGTACTGTATGTGTAGGTTAATAAAGCTCCATCAGTGTGTATGTGTAGGTCAATAAAGCTCCATCAGTGTGTACTGTATGTGTAGGTTAATAAAGCTCCATCAGTGTGTACTGTATGTGTAGGTTAATAAAGCTCCATCAGTGTGTATGTGTAGGTCAATAAAGCTCCATCAGTGTGTATGTGTAGGTTAATAAAGCTCCATCAGTGTGTACTGTATGTGTAGGTTAATAAAGCTCCATCAGTGTGTATGTGTAGGTCAATAAAGCTCCATCAGTGTGTACTGTATGTGTAGGTTAATAAAGCTCCATCAGTGTGTACTGTATGTGTAGGTTAATAAAGCTCCATCAGTGTGTACTGTATGTGTAGGTTAATAAAGCTCCATCAGTGTGTATGTGTAGGTTAATAAAGCTCCATCAGTGTGTACTGTATGTGTAGGTTAATAAAGCTCCATCAGTGTGTATGTGTAGGTCAATAAAGCTCCATCAGTGTGTACTGTATGTGTAGGTTAATAAAGCTCCATCAGTGTGTACTGTATGTGTAGGTTAATAAAGCTCCAGGGAGGGAGGGAGGAGGCAGTGTAAAAGAGAAAAGAGAGAGAAAGGGAGAGGAGGGAGGGAGGGAGGGAGGGAGGGAGGGGGGGAGGGAGGGAGGGAGGGAGGGAGGGAGGGAGGGAGGGGGAGGGAGGGAGGGAGGGAGGGAGGGAGGGAGGGAGGGAGGGAGGGAGGGAGGGAGGGAAAGGGAGAGGAGGCAGGGAGGGAGACAGAGTAATGCTTTAAAGATGAGTTATTTTGGGAGATAATATGGAGATACTCAGGGCAGTTGACTGTGAAGGGGTAAAAGATGGGTTAGAATCCATATCTATGTTGCATATAATTTATATCACTGAGGAGGGAGCCAAAGGGTCTACTGGGGAAAGTTAATCATGTCTCTGTGAAGTGATGACACTGATTGAATTAATGTGGTTCAGAGCTTCACCCGCTAGTCCCCGATACAGATATAGGAAACCAACCACAAGACATCTCAGAAGGTATCACTACCCACTGACTCTACTGAGAGAAACATGGAGATTCATATTGGTTGGAGTGGTAATACAGTATCAATTATACTAGCAATAATAACAATGAAGTTGATGATATACAACTGAAGTTATAGAGAAGACAACTAGAAAATCACAACCATTCAAATGACTTGAGAAGAACTTTCATATCAAACCTTGGTATGATATTCTAGCACTTCAAAGACTGTCTGATAAGAACATTTATGACATCAAAAGTTGTTCTGATAGGAACTGGATTTATCCAACTCATGTAGTCACGATAAAACTAACAAAAAAAACAAGATAGGGACGGAAGTTAAGTTGCCAGTCTAAATGGGTCATTTCAACCCAGAGGTAGAATTAATTTACAAGATGAACTTTTCCTTAAATCATATATTTATTTCTTGTTAAGAAGTGGATATTAACAGTGTTCAGTATCCCTACTCATTTACACATCTTTAATAAACAAAAACACACACACACACACACGCCTTGTGGTGAGTGACAGACCGATAGGGCAGGTTTGTGCACACTAAGTGGTTGTGGCGGAGAGGAGCTGAGAGGAGGCACGGCAGACAGCCAGTATCACAGCCAGCGTGGATTAAAACCAACCCGTAATTAGATTAGGTCTTAATCTGATTTTCATTAAGTGGAGAACTAGGAGGCCTAATTGTGAGTGGAGTGTTAAATAGTAATATCTATTAAAACTGTAAATTGGAGTGGGATTGGAGGGGCTCTCTGACAACTGAAGCATGGAATTAAATCATATGACACCTTACTAGGAGTAAGAGAGAGAAAGCGCTGCCCGTGCTAATGGTCCCCTCACAATAATAACTACATGAAAGAAGTGGAAGAGTTGCACTCTGACGTTTGGATAAAAATAGTAGATAAACACTTTTGAAAAAGTGTTTCAACAGGCATACGTACATACCAAGTGTACTCTATCTATCCCCCCCCCCCTGCAGTTAAAATACAATGTGAGAATTATTACATAAAATGTGAACATTTCTCAAACAATATCTGATTTATGTTAAACAAATAACCGGAAAGCAACAAACCCAAGGTTGGACTTAAACTTACAAATGATAAACAGCAATCAGAACAGGAGGGCAGGCAGGCATGCTACAGCTTAAACAACGATTATTCCATCCTGCCGAAATTGAACAAGAACACTGGCAGCTGGGTAAACAAGGCCACCTCACACTCACTTGTTGTGTGTACCAAGCATGAAAGTGAAATTAATCGACACCAGTGTTTTCCATAATGGAGTACAAATTACAATTTGGCAGCAACAACAACAACATGGGCGAGGGAGCTGTGTTTTCCTCATGACAAATAACAAGCACTTGACATTAATTGTGAAATAACGAGAATGACGTTGGTTTACAGAAGCTTCCCACCCTCACGCCTGTGTTTCCCTTGGTGCCGAGATTCGTTCCTGGTCAGGTGAACAACAGGGGAGGTTATTTAGCGTGGCACCCAGACTGTAGAACATGACAGGAGGTCAGGCTGAGGTGTGTTCTACTCAGGGATAAAAAGAGGCCATGTAATACTCCTCAGCAAGCGTTTAGAGGGAAACACAAAGCACATTTTTTGGGCTGGGTACCCAGGCCCAGATGAAGCCTACTCCATGATTAAAAAGCATTCTCAATGGAGAAGTTTCCTTGAAAGTGCTCATAATCCAGACTACCAGCGAATGAGGACCAGAGATTCACAGCCTCCATCATTATATCAGTATTACTACTGTATTGTATAACCAGTGTGAAATCTCTATCAATCGGTGGGTGGATGCACTGCATGGTACATTAGGATCCTGGCCATCCTGATATCCCCAATAATGAGTGTGATTTAACGCTCTGTTTGTCCGTATTCCCTCCGTACACAGGTGTATTGGCTCAGCCTAATGAGATCATTACCAGTAAACCTGTTTATTTGGCAAGTGGAGAAACAACTCTACATCTGCGTCCAAAGGAGCATTTAAGTCAAATGAGTTGTGTTGATTTGGGCAAAGAGAGCTAAAATCAAATCAGATGTCAAAAAGATTGGCGCCTCCTCCACACCTGCTCTTAAGAGCGCTCTAATTCTCCTCCATTCCAACTGCAGCCCTTCCATTAGTTCCAGGGAGGTGGTGTCACCCCAAAAGTGGGATGTATGGTTTGTAATTACAGCCCAGGGGTGAGTTGTTCCAACTGAGAGGCCTGGAGTGCTTCTATTACCCCTGGCCTGGCCCCTCTTAACCCCCACCTTGCCCCACACACTCCCCTCATGCTCCACATTGCATGGCCTTTCACACACACCTCCATGACCCCTCCCCACTCCCCCTGTGACCACCTACAACTCCCACTGCAATCTCTCATCAAGGCCTCCCATCACACTGGTCACCTCAACCTTTACTTTACCTTTACACACACAGACAGACTTCATCATGGCCTCCAATAACACCGGTCAACCCTGTCCCTACGGTAATAGGTTACACACACACACAATCACTGTCATCAAAATCCGCCCTCCCCTTCCCGTAGCTTTCATCTCATCATCCCCACACTGTAAACCCGATGGGTCTATAAACTACTTGACTACACACAATAACCCAGTAGCCTTTCATTTGATTCCACTGAGGGGCTTTAAGCACATATATGTATTCCATCCTCTCTCTAACCATTCCAGTTAAATTATATTAGAGCTGTAATCATTATCGAACCCTCCTGGCCTCCAGCGCAATTCCCTCACATGTTACACCAGTTTGGGTCTGCATTGTGAATTTGATCCAAGGTTAATAAAGTTGAATAATTTGACTAACCAACCATAACTGGTTCTCATTATGAAGCCAATAAACATCTTCCTCAGAGTGGACATGAAATGCCTGTTGTAAAGCTCAATTTCCTCAGTTAGAATAACACCAGTTATCTCCAAGGAGGAGGACTTTACACAAGAGATTGTCCCACAGTCAAGAAGTGTACATACACGCAAGCTTGTTTGCAGACATACAGTGTATACACACACACACACACACACACACACACACACACACACACACACACACACACACACACACACACACACACACACACACACACACACACACACACACACACACACACACACACACACACACACACACACACACACACACACACACATTACAAACTTGCGCTGCATGCCCCCGTCTCCAGGAGCATCTTCTTATGCATCTACTTCCTCCTAGTCAATCCCAGTATGAATAATGAATCCCCTCCTTACCAAGCAGTTGGTTTAACGCATGGCTGGGCCACTCTTTAAGGGTTCCTTATTCACAAACAGCAGTGGTGCAATAAATACCAGGGCTTTGCTGCCAATTTAATGGCAGTTATGTTTGACAAATCTGCCTCAATCTAATGCTCCATCACAAAGCCTGGCTATGGGCTTAATCTGCACACTGAGCCTCCCTCCTCTCCGCTCCGCAACTGGCTGCATCAGTTTAGTGATATGTCCTTCTAGAGAGAGGAGAAAGCAGGCCTAGCTCATAATCCACACAACACAGGGATCAACACAAACACTGAACAATGACACTCTTTCATGAATAACAAATGACATTTAAAGACCTAAAACACTAAGGGAATGATGTTCAGAGATAGGGACTGAAAGATGTAGCATATTTCTCTAATACCTTGTTATTCACTAGTTGTCCCTCCTTCTAACTCTTCTCTGCTTCTTCCTGTGACATTGATCCACCACCAACACCTTGTGAAATTCACAGCATGAATGAGACAGGGGGCTTTCCCAGGTCTCACACACACACACACACACACACACACACACACACACACACACACACACACACACACACACACACACACACACACACACACACACACACACACACACACACACACACACACACACACACACACACACACACACACACACACACGCGCACACACACACACGACTGGGGAAAGCTATTTAGATACAATTCTCAGCTTGTTCAGAAACTTTAGACAAAGTACCACAACAGTAAACCAGCAATCTAAAATGTCCTCTATAAAAATCTTGCAATTCATGTCCAATTGAAATCAAAACACAAATCATGCACACAAAAAAAACTATGTTATCCCAGTGAAATGAAATGTTCAGCAAATGTTAGAAATTAAACGTACATCTTAATAAAAAATACATGAATCAAACTGATAAAAAATAATAAGAATTCAATAATCATTTTACAGAAGTCTTCTTTGTGGAGCCTGTCCTGATGGATATGAATGGGTTGCATGTAGTCCTGCTGTAGTGAGACAGAGAGGGTCACTAGGACCATAACTAACCATTACTAAACCACATGTCATATTATCAAGGTAATAACATGACACCCCAGAGACCTACACTCCTCCCATGAGCACACACAGGCCCTACAGAGTATCTAGCGCACACCTATAACACTGTGTAAGGATGTAGATATTCCATACAAATATATGCTTCGCCTCATTCACATGTTCTATTGTCAGTAGTGAAGATATGATAGAAAGAGAACCTGTCACATTGTTCAGTATGGATGAGAATAGCCTTAACAGATGTGAACATGCAGAGGACAAAGTGTTGACAGTTGGCAGGTTTAGTATTATGAAGAACTAAAAATAAAACTTGTAATAAAAGTTTTTTTTAAAGGTGACAACAATATGGGTAAACTGATCACCAGTTGCAGTGAAGAAAGTAACGCTCCCCATACCTTCGGTGGATTTTTCCACAAAAGATGGTTAAACTGTTAGGCAAAACAAAAGATGGTTAAACTGTTAGGCAAAACAAAGGTGGTTAAACTGTTAGGCAAAACAAAAGATGGTTAAACTGTTAGGCAAAACAAAAGATGGTTAAACTGTTAGGCAAAACAAAAGATGGTTAAACTGTTAGGCAAAACAAAAGATGGTTAAACAGTTAGGCAAAACAAAAGATGGTTAAACTGTTAGGCAAAACAAAAGATGGTTAAACTGTTAGGCAAAACAAAAGATGGTTAAACTGTTAGGCAAAACAAAAGATGGTTAAACTGTTAGGCAAAACAAAAGATGGTTAAACTGTTAGGCAAAACAAAAGATGGTTAAACTGTTAGGCAAAACAAAAGATGGTTAAACTGTTAGGCAAAACAAAAGATGGTTAAACTGTTAGGCAAAACAAAAGATGGTTAAACTGTTAGGCAAAACAAAAGATGGTTAAACAGTTAGGCAAAACAAAAGATGGTTAAACTGTTAGGCAAAACAAAAGATGGTTAAACTGTTAGGCAAAACAAAAGATGGTTAAACTGTTAGGCAAAACAAAAGGTGGTTAAAATGTGTATACTGGCGTTTACCCTCCAGTTTTCCTTTGCTGCTCCCAGTACCTGTAGCTCTTTAAAGGATAGCAAGCATGAGTTTTTACTCACCAAAGTAACAACACAGTGTGGTCAAAGACTTAGTAACTTGGTTGTAGTCACGATCTGGTTACCTTCTTGTTGCAGTTTTACATATTTATTAAATTACTTCTGGAGATCTTCTAAACTACCCGCAATGCACTATTTATCAACGTCATATGGAAAATCTACTCTGCGTTAACTAGCTCGAACTGGCTAATGTTAGCCACTAGCCATGCAGACCGAGTGTTGACAGAGGTGAGCTTCAAACCACCAATCACAAGGAGGTGTGATGTAAACAACCAATCAGATTTCCCACACATGATCCTGATCGGCTGCTCTGACTTCTCCTGCACCAGCAAGCTTGCCTTTGCCTCTAAAGGAACGTGGAAAATGTTTTCCTGCCTGCTCTACATGTTAATTAACTTGGCTGCTCTTCGTTTATTTTTCATCCTCCAATTTGTTTGCTCAACTTTTTGGCCTGTTCTCTGTGAAATAGGCAACCAGAGTTTTTCAACCTTGGCTTAGTACTAGCGTACAGTAGCTGACTAACTGTGCTGTTGTGATAATTTCCATCTGCCTGGAGCCTTCCTCCAATCTCTGTCTTTTTGTTGATGCTTCCCCTCGTTTCCTGTGCCCAATGCCGCCTCTGGATTATTGCCTCTGGAATCAATCTACTTTGGATTTACCTCACTATATTGGATTAGCTGACTCTCCCTCGGCCTGTGAAATGGCCACTCCTTCTGAAGCCCCTCTCTCCTTGGCTCTTCTTTGGTAGCTAACTCAGCCGTCAATCGGTAAGTCTCCGCTCTATATAGCTTATATCTGATGGCTTTTTTGTGTGTGTCCTGTGGGTTCCTACCTGTGCTAGACTAGGTGGTGTTGTTCTCTGGTTTACTACATACAGTTGAAGTCGGAAGTTTACATACACCTTAGCCAAATACATTTAAACTCAGTTTCACAATTTCTGACATTTAATCCTAGTAAAGAGTCCCGGTTTTAGGAGAGTTAGGATCACCACTTTATGTTAAAAATGTGAAATGTCAGAATAATAGTAGAGAGAATTATTTATTTCAGCTTTTATTTCTTTCATCACATTTCCAGTGGGTCAGAAGTTTACACACACTCAATTATTATTTGGTAGAATTGCCCTTAAATTGTATAACTTAGGTAAAACGTTTCTGGTAGCCTTCCAAAAGCTTCCCACAATAAGTTGGGTGAATTTTGGCCCATTCCTAATGATAGAGCTGGTGTAACTGAGTCAGGTTTGTAGGCCTCCTTACTCGCACATGCTTTTTCAGTTCTGCCCACAAATTTTCAATAGGATTGAGGTCAGGGCTTTGTGATGGCCACTCCAATACCTTGACGTTGTTGTCCTGAAGCCATTTTGCCACAACTTTGGAAGTATGCGTGGGGTCATTGTCCATTTGGAAGACCCATTTGCGACCAAGCTTTAACTTCCTGACTGATGTCTTGAGATGTTGCCTCAATATATCCACAATTTTCCTGTCTCATGATGCCATCTATTTTGTGAAGTGCACCAGTCCCTCCTGATGCAAAGCACCCCCACAACATGATGCTGCCACCCCTGTGCTTCATGGTTGGGATGGTGTTCTTTGACTTGCAAGGCTCCACCTTTTTCCTCCAAACATAATGATGGTCATTATGGTCAAACAGTTCTATTTTTGTTTCATCAGACCAGAGGACATTTCTCCAAAAAGTTTGATCTTTGTCCCCATGTACAGTTGCAAACAGTAGTCTGGCTTTTTTATGGAGGTTTTGGAGCAGTGGCTTCTTCCTTGCTGAGCGGCCTTTCGGGTTATGTCGATATAGGACTTGTTTTACTGTGGATATAGATACTTTTGTACCGGTTTCCTCCAGCATCTTCACAAGGTCCTTTGCTGTTGTTCTGGGATTGATTTGCACTTTTTGCACCAAAGTACGTTCATCTCTAAGAGACAGAACGCGTCTCCTTCCTGAGTGGTATGACGGCTGCGTGGTCCCATGGTGTTTATACAAGCACACTATTGTTTGTACAGATGAACGTGATACCTTCAGGCCAGACTTGTGGAGGTCTACAATTTTTTTTCCTGAGGTCTTGGCTGATTTCTTTTGATTTTCCCATGATGTCAAGCAAAGAGGCACTGAGTTTGAAGGTAGGCCTTGAAATACATCCACAAGCACACCTCCAATTGACTCAAATGATGTCAATTAGCTTATCAGAAGCTTCTAAAGCTATGACATAATTTTCTGGAATTTTCCAAGCTGTTTAAAGGCACAGTCAACTTAGTGTGTGTAAACTTCTGACCCACTGCAATTGTGATACAGTGAATTATGAGTCTGTAAACAATTGTTGGAAAAATGACTTGTGACATGCACAAAGTAGATGTCCTAACATACTTGCCAAAACTATAGTTTGTTAACAAGAAATTTGTGGAGTGGTTGAAAAACGAGTTTTAATGACTGCAACCTAAGTGCATGTAAACTTCAAACTTCAGCTGTAGCTATGTCAACCGTGGTAGTTGGCCAACTATGCTAGTTAGCTGGCTAGGCTAGCTAGCAGGCTAAAATAACTAAGTTTAGCTGGCTGGCTGGCTGGCTGGCTGGCTGGCTGGCTGGCTGGCTGGCTTTGCTAAGAAAACTGCATATACTGGTAGCATTATTTTTGTTTTAACTGGGTAGATGGTGTTATATATTTCCAAAATGTTGGTTTATGTTAATGTAGTGGTAAGCAACTGGCTGACTCATGCAGTGCGAAAGTAACGTTAGCAGGCTGTTAGGCCTAATGTTACCAGGCTAGTTGGCTAGCCACCATGCAAGCTGATTTGAAACAAGAAACTCATAAAGTGTTCGCTTGTAAATTGGCTTACAATTTCATTGAAAACAGTGAAATAAGTGCAAATAAGTGAAAAAGCATTAGTACTAAGAAGTGCAAATGATTTAGTTGAATTTGATGTTATACACTTGAAGTTATTTCTGTTGGAGTTTACATTACAGGGAATAGACTGGCTTGCCAGTTCCTCCATATTATGTCACGACCAGCAAAAACATTTTCCCGGCATGTTTACGGCATTCTTCGGGTTTTATGTAATAACTAGATAAATAGAAAAGTGAGGTGTAACTTCGCATTGGGACTTTTGATGGATATACTATGTTACATATAGTATGCAAATCAATGTTACATGTGGATATGTTTATGCTACCTACCCTTTAAAGACAAGCAGTACAGTGGAGCCTTGGCCTGTAATTACAGTAGCTGTGTAGAGTTAGTTAGTTGAATGGAGGATAATGAAGGCTAGAGCAAGGGCTATTAATGGGGATGGATGGGATGCTTGAGTCAGGGTCACAGTCACTACAGGATCAATGGTACACATACAGGTGGACCGGAGGGCTAGAGAACACTACCTTTACACACACAGGGAGAGACAGAGAGAGAGAGAGAGAGAGAGAGAGAGAGAGAGAGAGAGAGAGAGAGAGAGAGAGAGAGAGAGAGAGAGAGAGAGAGAGACAGAGAGAGAGAGAGAGAGAGAGAGAGAGAGAGAGAGAGAGAGAGAGAGAGAGAGAGAGAGAGAGAGAGAGAGGAAAGAGAGAGAGACAGAGAGAGGGAAAGAGAGGGGGGAATAGAGAAAGGGAGAGAGAGAGAGGGGAAAAGAGAGAGGGGAAAAGAGAGAGAGAGAGAGAGAGAGAGAGAGAGAGAGAGAGAGAGAGAGAGAGAGAGAGAGAGAGAGAGAGAGAGAGAGAGAGAGAGAGAGAGAGAGAGAGAGAGAGAGAGAGAGAGAGAGAGAGAGAGAGAGAGAGAGAGAGAGAGAGAGAGAGAGAGGGAAAGAGAGAGAGACAGAGAGAGGGAAAGAGAGGGGGGAATAGAGAAAGGGAGAGAGAGAGAGGGGAAAAGAGAGAGGGGAAAAGAGAGAGAGAGAGAGAGAGAGAGAGAGAGAGAGAGAGAGAGAGAGAGAGAGAGAGAGAGAGAGAGAGAGAGAGAGAGAGAGAGAGAGAGAGAGAGAGAGAGAGAGGAGAGAGAGAGAGAGAGAGAGGGGGAGAGGTGGGGAAAGAGAGAGGGAGAGAGAGGGGTGGGGAAAGAGAGAGAGACAGTGACCATTCATTTCCATTACTGCAATTAAAGACACAATAGGGGTTCTTACTAGTTTTTAAATTACAAAGGAGGTAAGGGAGAAAAGAAGACTAATGCTGTGAATACAGAACAGTGATCACATTAATGAGACGCACCACAGTCCTGTATCACCTTCCAGCAATATTACCAGCGCCTATTCAGGCCTGTTCACAAAACCATACCACATTACATTTCATGCATAAATGGCCTCATATATGTACATTCCCCATGCAGTAATAGCTAAATTAACACAGTAGAATGGAAACATGTAATTTAAATAATAGCCCACTAACGTTATAGTGAAAAATAAATGTCAACGTATTACCTGTTGAAACAATTCCCTTGACCAAATGAATGGACACTATTGACGCAATTAAAATTCCCACTGTGTCTAGTCAATTGGCATAAGCACATTTCACACATAGGCCAAGGGGATGTCAAGAGAGCTCGCTACTGGTGGCAATTACTATTGGCATACTATTCATTGTAGCAGATGAATGAATATACAGTACACTGGGAGAAAAGTGGAGGATAAAGACACATGTAAATGTGTGTTCGTTAGGCATTGACACTTCAGAAGAAACATTGAACTGTAGACAATATTAGTAATAATAATAATAATAATAATATCAATGGGTTATTTTGTTTATAATTGTGTCTGATACTTTTTGATCATTTGAACTGGAAAACTAAAACCCCCGTCACTGAGGAAAATAAACTAGAGACAGGGCGCAATGCATCACAGTTAATCAGAATCAATGGACCCACAGCGAAACCTATAGTTAAAATATCAAAGTGTGTTTTTGATAAATTACATATTCTGTTTCTTAAAGTGGCAATCTGCAGTTCGAACAATAACAGCAAGGCCACCAGCCTCTGATTTGGTAAACAGCTGAGGGATGGGGGTAGAGGAATGTAACCACTCAAATTCATAGATAGAACTATGGACACAAGGACTGACCATTCATGATATCAAAATTATAGTTTTAACCATGTTTTGAGGCTATACCGTGTTTGTTTACATTTAAATAGTTTACAAACCAAAAACAAATAAAACAGACTTATATTTTGAGTTCTGATGGGGTACAACACTTAAACTAAACTCATTAAGCATTTATAAGTTATATTCATCAAGAGGTACTGGGTATATATATATCAATAATTCATAGGTATAAAAATGGATGTACCAATCACAGATTGCCCCTTTAAGAGAAACAAAAGGACCTACCAGTGTAAAGTTCAGTGTACTATTCTGATCGCCACATTCCATCTAAAAGAGCTTCTGTGCCCTCTTGTGGAGAAAACAACCAAACACCATCTCACTGACTGGAAAGTGTCTTGGCAAAGGACTATAAACTAAATCAGCTTTATCCAGTTGAAAACAGGTATTTTGTGACAGTAGGCCTATATGTTTTTGCATTTGACTAGTCCATTCTTACGTGGTAAAAGTTGTTTCCCTCGAATGACTTTAACGTGATAGCCAGAGTTTTGTATTTTGTTCCACACTATGTTTTCCTTGTTGTTTTGCTCCTTCTTAAGAACAACGGCTACAAACTTGACAGTGGTGCA
Source organism: Oncorhynchus gorbuscha (assembly GCF_021184085.1). Taxonomy (NCBI): domain Eukaryota; kingdom Metazoa; phylum Chordata; class Actinopteri; order Salmoniformes; family Salmonidae; genus Oncorhynchus; species Oncorhynchus gorbuscha. The sequence continues at coordinate 37,702,760 of NC_060174.1, forward strand.
GAACCCCTGGCCCAAATTAATATATATATATATATATATATATATATATATATATATATATATATATATATATATATATATATATAAAATGTCTTTAAGGGAGGGAAGCTAAGTGCTGAGAAAGTCTGCATCCTCTCCTGTTCAGTCAGTCTGAAGTCTTGACCATTATAAATCTGAAAACACTTTTTCACAACCATCTCTAGTGATATACTCACTCCATTTGCAAAGCCAGAACTTTAGGAAGAGGAATGATTTGAATATAAAGACAATTAACTACTTTATGTTTGTTTAATTTCCCTTGCACTGTCGTTATCTCCCTGCAACTGAAACGGTGACTGTGGATGAATAGCTTCTACTTGTGCTAATTTACACAGAGATGAAGAGGAAATGCATTTGTTTCCAGGGCCATTATACAGTGAGCCATGCAATTGCTCCCCACAAATGGCCGTCATTCATTACAGTTAACAATGACATCCAATTCAGCTCAGTTAATGAACTTCAATACAATCATGTTGGGTAATCATGTCGGGAATGATTTGTTCAGTGTAAGTGTATCATTTTGGAGGTTAATGTTGATGAATGCCTGGTTTTAAAGAGATACAATTAAGCTTTGGCTTGCAGGGGGAAGACAGATGCACTGTCGGGACTGGATAAAAGAAATGTGGTGCAATACCCCCGCCTACTGGTGAAATAATGAAGGTGCACTTCCTAACTATCAAGGCATAAATACAGTAAGTTAATTACACAGAGACACATGTGCACTGCATACACACAGTGCTAAACTCACCGATGCCAGAGTTGCTCCCGGTGATGAGGACCACCCTGTCTGAGAGGTTGCAACCCTGCAGGATCTCCAGGGCTGCTGTGTTATACTGTCGTAACGCTTCGGCTTCACCGGCACATCCTCCATCGTGAATTCCTGCCGTGGGTCAAAGTAGGTATCCCTCTTGTTAATGTGACTGTTAGGGAAGGGAGAAAGGGAGAGGGGAGCATGAAGGAGAGAGAGAATGAGGGGCCGGGAGGAAGTTTCATGTTGTATGAACTTGCGATAACTATTAAGCTAAGTGGTTGTAAGCATGCTCTGAGAGGTCTCTCTCTACCGAAACAAGGCCTCACGAACAGTCTCAGGCAGGCAGTGGGGCAGAGATAGGCTGCTCGCAGCAGTTTCCTCTGCTATTTACCTGGTATTAAATAGGAAATGCACAAACAATTGCTACTTTCTGGTACATTCTTATATGAAGTGGTGCTCATTGGAATGAATCCCAAAGAAACAAACAAGTAATTAGGTTGTCACTGTGTAATTATCATGTTACCTTGTCATTTATTAGCAAATGCCTGGTAAATGTATGTACTGTCAAATAAAGTGCTCGTTTTCATTTTTTACTGCCACCCCTTATCTTGGTAGTTGTTCAGGATATCAGGGAAAGAGGATCTGCCCTTTATCGTCTGTCTCCTGCTCCCATCCACATGGTAGATCTGTGGGGAAGAAACCCCTCCTGTTAGACTCCTCAAGCCATTCAGAAGCAAGATTCATACCATTAACTCAATTTCTGTTACTGAGTGCCATCCTAACAGAAGGATAACTCTACAATCGCAGAATGATATTTATCCGTGTTTTAACCTCTCACTGTGAACATTCAAGTGCACCCAGTTCCATAAGAAAAATCTGGTGAGTTTTGGGCCCATTAGGTTGGGTCTAGGGATGCAAGTGTCAGTCAATTTTCCTGCGGATTAACTGATCCTCATTAACCGGTCAACAAACGGTTACATTTTTTCCAAACGGTAAAATAACTTGACCAACAGAAAATACTATCAGAGATCTGTATATAATGACGAGATGCTTATGTTTCCGCCCAAAGAATGTGCGTAGGCCCAAAATAAACTCATAGAAATGCATTGGACTTTTTTGGCGAGTGAAAACTCTGGCTTCGCCTCTTCCTCTCTGATACTATGCATGCATACAAGGACCGGGCATTTTTCATTAATAAGAGCTTAATGTTAGAGCCGATTTGGACATATTTGTATAAAAGACCGAACATATGGAGCTCCATGTATATTTGTGTAAATATATTAAATATTAATGTAAATGATGAAATATTAGGTACGTACGTACCTTTATGATTTATATTTACCTGATTGAGATATATTCATTTGTTGTTAGTGTAACTTAGTTTTTGGCCCCCCCTCTTGCCTATTCATTGTATTGTGGTAAGTGTGTTAGGATAAAGGCAGGAAGTTGGGCCTTCGGGAGAGAGAGTCCTTGCTAGATGCGGGAGCGGTATAGTTTTTTGACCATACAGACATACAGACATACAGATCATAATATGTATTTTCCATATCAAGTATTTTGTGCTTTAAGTTGATTGGAGACTCATTTAATAAACATTTTTGTTGCACCATATCCCTGGATGTCATGGAATGTTTGGCCGTTTGGAAACCTTGACTGTGGACTGTATGCGTACCAAACAACCCCGCTTCAGGCTTGGGCAGTGGCTATGGTAAAGATGAAAGGAAGCCACTACACTTAATGAAAACATGCAACAATAGTAAGCCTATCGTTTTACTGTCAACAGGCTATAATTGAAGATGCAACTATTGTAATGAAGCCGCTAATAAAATGTCATTTTGAAACATTTGCCCAAATGCAATCGGGGAAAACACGGTTCTAAACCGCGCACCAAATGCGAGCAGTTCCATATGTGACATATGAAGATCTCTGTTAAATTTAGAAAGGGGGGGAATCTAATAGCAACTACTGTGATCGGTTGCTAATAATCTGACATGGGTTGTGCCTTTGGCTTTTGGACAACGAAAGAAAGTTCATATGAAAACCAATAGAACAGGAGAGAAATGCTGGTTAATGGCAAGAGGAAGTCTTTATAAAACAATTGCCTCCACGTATCTATGGATGGATTTTCGCAAAGTAAGGCTTTTAGGTTTCAAAAAAAATATACTGCCTCAAACTCACATTGCAAAGTGGTGGGTGACGCGCTGATAGTCAACAGTTGGCAGGCTAAAGCATATGCATCCGAATGGAAGGCGCGCTGATAGTCAAAAGCATATGGTGGAAGGCGCGCTGGCAGGCAGGCTAAAGCATATGCATGGAAGGCGCGCTGATAGTCCGAATGGAAGGCGCGCTGATAGTCAACAGTTGGCAGGCTAAAGCATATGCATCCGAATGGAAGGCGCGCTGATAGTCGACAGTTGGCAGGCTAAAGCATATGCATCCGAATGGAAGGCGCGCTGATAGTCAACAGTTGGCAGGCTAAAGCATATGCATCCGAATGGAAGGCGCGCTGATAGTCAACAGTTGGCAGGCTAAAGCATATGCATCCGAATGGAAGGCGCACTGATAGTCAACAGTTGGCAGGCTAAAGCATATGCATCCGAATGGAAGGCGCACTGATAGTCAACAGTTGGCAGGCTAAAGCATATGCATCCGAATGGAAGGCGCATAGTCAACAGATAGTCAATGGAAGGCAGTTGTTGCAGGCTAAAGCATATGCATCCGAATGGAAGGCGCACTGATAGTCAACAGTTGGCAGGCTAAAGCATATGCATCCGAATGGAAGGCGCACTGATAGTCAACAGTTGGCAGGCTAAAGCATATGCATCCGAATGGAAGGCAACAGTTGGCAGGCTAAAGCATAGTTGGCAGGCTATCATATGCATCCGAATGGAAGGCGCGCATCCGAATGGAAGGCGCGCTGATAGTCAACAGTTGGCAGGCTAAAGCATATGCATCCGAATGGAAGGCGCACTCAACAGAGGCTAGTCATCCGACAACAGTTGTTATGCATCCGAATGGAAGGCGCACTGATAGTCAACAGTTGGCAGGCTAAAGCATATGCATCCGAATGGAAGGCGCACTGATAGTCAACAGTTGGCAGGCTAAAGCATATGCATCCGAATGGAAGGCGCACTGATAGTCAACAGTTGGCAGGCTAAAGCATATGCATCCGAATGGAAGGCGCACTGATAGTCAACAGTTGGCAGGCTAAAGCATATGCATCCGAATGGAAGGCGCGCTGATAGTCAACAGTTGGCAGGCTAAAGCATATGCATCCGAATGGAAGGCGCGCTGATAGTCAACAGTTGGCAGGCTAAAGCATATGCATCCGAATGGAAGGCGCGCTGATAGTCAACAGTTGGCAGGCTAAAGCATATGCATCCGAATGGAAGGCGCGATAGTCAACAGTTGATAAAGTCATCCGAATGGAAGGCAGTTCAACAGTTGCAGGCTAAAGCATATGCATCCGAATGGAAGGCGCACTGATAGTCAACAGTTGGCAGGCTAAAGCATATGCATCCGAATGGAAGGCGCACTGATAGTCAACAGTTGGCAGGCTAAAGCATATGCATCCGAATGGAAGGCGCACTGATAGTCAACAGTTGGCAGGCTAAAATGGAAGGCGCATATGCATCCGAATGGAAAGGCGCACTGATAGTCAACGGTTGGCAGGCTAAAGCATATGCATCCGAATGGAAGGCGCACTGATAGTCAACGGTTGGCAGGCTAAAGCATATGCATCCGAATGGAAGGCGCACTGATAGTCAACGGTTGGCAGGCTAAAGCATATGCATCCGAATGGAAGGCGCACTGATAGTCAACGGTTGGCAGGCTAAAGCATATGCATCCGAATAGGATGCCCGCTTTACGAGTTGAGAAATTTAATACATACTTTTTGAGTAGTTACTCTCACGCTGTCTGACAGGTGGTAGCAAACTATGCTCTGTATGCTGTACGGGTGATACCTGAAATGCATGACGATGAACGAAAATACCCATGAGCCATTTAATTCTACACAATTGTGGAAATTAACCTATAGACCGATAAGCATTAAGGGTCAAATTTATTTCCGGCTGCCAATAGATTAACGGCTAACCCATCCTTAGTTGGGTCCAATGTGCACAAGTAATGACAATTACACACACCCTTGCAAAAAGGCCTATTGGATGGAGGAAGGTGGGATGTACAGTAAGAGGTGGGTGGGAATATGAGAAAAGTTGGGAATGGGGTCAGACTGGACAGTTACCAAAAACCTCCAGCACAGAGCCTCTTCTCCCCTGTCTTGGGATGATCCCACAGTCTTAATTTCTCATGACTGTAGAGAGGGAAACATGTAGGGGGGGGGGGGGGGGGGGGGTCCATCGAACTAGCTAATTGTTGCTGTTAGTAACTGAGAGGGAGACATGTATAGGGGAGGGGGTCCATCGAACTAGCTAATTGTTGCTGTTAGTAACTGAGAGGGAGACATGTAGAGAGGGGGGGGTCCATCAAACTAGCTAACTGTTGCTGTTAGTAACTGAGAGGGAGACACGGAGAGGGGGGTCCATCAAACTAGCTAACTGTTGCTGTTAGTAACTGAGAGGGAGACATGTAGAGAGGGGGGGTCCATCAAACTAGCTAACTGTTGCTGTTAGTAACTGAGAGGGAGACATGTATAGGGGAAGGGGGGGTCCATCAAACTAGCTAACTGTTGCTGTTAGTAACTGAGAGGGAGACATGTATAGGGGAAGGGGGGTCCACCAAACTAGCTAATTGTTGCTGTTAGTAACTGAGAGGGAGACATGTATAGGGGAAGGGGGGATCCATCAAACTAGCTAACTGTTGCTGTTAGTAACTGAGAGGGAGACATGTATAGGGGAAGGGGGGTCCATCAAACTAGCTAACTGTTGCTGTTAGTAACTGAGAGGGAGACATGTATAGGGGAAGGGGGGTCCATCAAACTAGCTAAGTGTTGCTGTTAGTAACTGAGAGGGAGACATGTAGAGGGGAAGGGGGGGGGGTCCATCAAACTAGCTAACTGTTGCTGTTAGTAACTGAGAGGGAGACATGTATAGGGGAAGGGGGGTCCATCAAACTAGCTAACTGTTGCTGTTAGTAACTGAGAGGGAGACATGTATAGGGGAAGGGGGGTCCATCAAACTAGCTAAATGTTGCTGTTTGTAACTGAGAGGGAGACATGTATAGGGGAAGGGGGGTCCATCAAACTAGCTAACTGTTGCTGTTTGTAACTGAGAGGGAGACATGTATAGGGGAAGGGGGGTCCATCAAACTAGCTAACTGTTGCTGTTTGTAACTGAGAGGGAGACATGTATAGGGAAGGGGGGTCCATCAAACTAGATAAATGTTGCTGTTTGTAACTGAGAGGGAGACATGTATAGGGGAAGGGGGGTCCATCAAACTAGCTAACTGTTGCTGTTTGTAACTGAGAGGGAGACATGTATAGGGGAAGGGGGGTCCATCAAACTAGCTAACTGTTGCTGTTTGTAACTGAGAGGGAGACATGTATAGGGGAAGGGGGTCCATCAAACTAGCTAACTGTTGCTGTTTGTAACTGAGAGGGAGACATGTATAGGGGAAGGGGGGTCCATCAAACTAGCTAACTGTTGCTGTTTGTAACTGAGAGGGAGACATGTATAGGGGAAGGGGGGTCCATCAAACTAGCTAACTGTTGCTGTTTGTAACTGAGAGGGAGACATGTATAGGGGAAGGGGGGTCCATCAAACTAGCTAACTGTTGCTGTTTGTAACTGAGAGGGAGACATGTATAGGGGAAGGGGGGGTCCATCAAACTAGCTAAATGTTGCTGTTTGTAACTGAGAGGGAGACATGTATAGGGGAAGGGGGGGTCCATCAAACTAGCTAACTGTTGCTGTTTGTAACTGAGAGGGAGACATGTATAGGGGAAGGGGGGTCCATCAAACTAGCTAAATGTTGCTGTTTGTAACTGAGAGGGAGACATGTATAGGGGAAGGGGGGGGTCCATCAAACTAGCTAACTGTTGCTGTTTGTAACTGAGAGGGAGACATGTATAGGGGAAGGGGGGTCCATCAAACTAGCTAACTGTTGCTGTTTGTAACTGAGAGGGAGACATGTATAGGGGAAGGGGGGTCCATCAAACTAGCTAAATGTTGCTGTTTGTAACTGAGAGGGAGACATGTATGGGGGAAGGGGGGGGGGTCCATCAAACTAGCTAACTGTTGCTGTTAGTAACTGAGAGGGAGACATGTATGGGGAAGGGGGGTCCATCAAACTAGCTAACTGTTGCTGTTAGTAACTGAGAGGGAGACATGTATAGGGGAAGGGGGGTCCATCAAACTAGCTAAATGTTGCTGTTTGTAACTGAGAGGGAGACATGTATAGGGGAAGGGGGGTCCATCAAACTAGCTAACTGTTGCTGTTTGTAACTGAGAGGGAGACATGTATAGGGGAAGGGGGGTCCATCAAACTAGCTAAATGTTGCTGTTTGTAACTGAGAGGGAGACATGTATAGGGGAAGGGGGGGTCCATCAAACTAGCTAACTGTTGCTGTTTGTAACTGAGAGGGAGACATGTATAGGGGAAGGGGGGTCCATCAAACTAGCTAACTGTTGCTGTTTGTAACTGAGAGGGAGACATGTATAGGGGAAGGGGGGTCCATCAAACTAGCTAAATGTTGCTGTTTGTAACTGAGAGGGAGACATGTATAGGGGAAGGGGGGTCCATCAAACTAGCTAACTGTTGCTGTTAGTAACTGAGAGGGAGACATGTATGGGGGAAGGGGGGTCCATCAAACTAGCTAACTGTTGCTGTTAGTAACTGAGAGGGAGACATGTATGGGGGAAGGGGGGTCCATCAAACTAGCTAACTGTTGCTGTTTGTAACTGAGAGGGAGACATGTATAGGGGAAGGGGGGTCCATCAAACTAGCTAACTGTTGCTGTTAGTATCTGAGAGGGAGACATGTATAGGGGAAGGGGGGTCCATCAAACTAGCTAAATGTTGATGTTTGTAACTGAGAGGGAGACATGTAGAGGGGAAGGGTGGGGGGTCCATCAAACTAGCTAAATGTTGCTGTTTGTAACTGAGAGGAGACATGTATAGGGGAAGGGGGGTTCCAACAAACTAGCTAACTGTTGCTGTTAGTAACTGAGAGGGAGACATGTATAGGGGAAGGGGGGGGGTCCATCAAACTAGCTAAATGTTGCTGTTTGTAACTGAGAGGGAGACATGTATAGGGGAAGGGGGGTCCATCAAACTAGCTAACTGTTGCTGTTTGTAACTGAGAGGGAGACATGTATAGGGGAAGGGGGGTCCATCAAACTAGCTAAATGTTGCTGTTTGTAACTGAGAGGGAGACATGTATAGGGGAAGGGGGGTCCATCAAACTAGCTAACTGTTGCTGTTAGTAACTGAGAGGGAGACATGTATGGGGGAAGGGGGGTCCATCAAACTAGCTAACTGTTGCTGTTTGTAACTGAGAGGGAGACATGTATAGGGGAAGGGGAGGTCCATCAAACTAGCTAACTGTTGCTGTTAGTATCTGAGAGGGAGACATGTATAGGGGAAGGGGGGTCCATCAAACTAGCTAAATGTTGCTGTTTGTAACTGAGAGGGAGACATGTAGAGGGGAAGGGTGGGGGGTCCATCAAACTAGCTAAATGTTGCTGTTTGTAACTGAGAGGGAGACATGTATAGGGGAAGGGGGGTCCAACAAACTAGCTAACTGTTGCTGTTAGTAACTGAGAGGGAGACATGTATAGGGGAAGGGGGGTCCATCAAAGTAGCTAACTGTTGCTGTTTGTAACTGAGAGGGAGACATGTATGGGGGAAGGGGGGTCCATCAAACTAGCTAACTGTTGCTGTTAGTAACTGAGAGGGAGACATGTATAGGGGAAGGGGGGGGTCCATCAAACTAGCTAACTGTTGCTGTTAGTAACTGAGAGGGAGACATGTATAGGGGAAGGGGGGTCCATCAAACTAGCTAAATGTTGCTGTTAGTAACTGAGAGGGAGACATGTATAGGGGAAGGGGGGTCCACCAAACTAGCTAATTGTTGCTGTTAGTAACTGAGAGGGAGACATGTATAGGGGAAGGGGGGATCCATCAAACTAGCTAACTGTTGCTGTTAGTAACTGAGAGGGAGACATGTATAGGGGAAGGGGGGTCCATCAAACTAGCTAACTGTTGCTGTTAGTAACTGAGAGGGAGACATGTATATTGGAAGGGGGGTCCATCAAACTAGCTAACTGTTGCTGTTAGTAACTGAGAGGGAGACATGTATAGGGGAAGGGGGGTCCATCAAACTAGCTAACTGTTGCTGTTAGTAACTGAGAGGGAGACATGTATAGGGGAAGGGGGGGGGGGGTTCCATCAAACTATCTAACTGTTGCTGTTAGTAACTGAGAGGGAGACATGTATAGGGGAAGGGGGGGGTTCCATCAAACTAGCTAACTGTTGCTGTTAGTAACTGAGAGGGAGACATGTATAGGGGAAGGGGGGTCCATCAAACTATCTAACTGTTGCTGTTAGTAACTGAGAGGGAGACATGTATCGGGGAAGGGGGGTCCATCAAACTAGCTAACTGTTGCTGTTAGTAACTGAGAGGGAGACATGTATAGGGGAAGGGGGGGTCCATCAAACTAGCTAACTGTTGCTGTTAGTAACTAACTGCATCAAAACAAAGCTTCTCTGCCCTATCTGTCACGTTCTGACCATGGTTCTGTTATTTTATTCTTTGTTTTAGTATGGTCAGGGCGTGAGTTGGGGTGGGCAGTCTATGTTGGTTTTTCTATGTTGGTTTTTGTGTTCGGTCTAGTATGGATCTCAATCAGAGGCAGGTGTCGTTAGTTGTCTCTGATTGAGACTCATATTTAGTTAGCCTGGGTTTCACTTTTGGTTTGTGGGTGTTTGTTTCCATGTGAGTGTTTGGGCCACACAGTACTGTTGGTTTGTGGGTGTTTGTTTCCATGTGAGTGTTTGGGCCACACGGTACTGTTTCGGTTTTCGTTTTGTTCACATCGTTTATTGTTTTGTATTTCAGTGTTCAGTTCATTTTGAATAAATCATCATGAACACTTAACACACTGCGCTTTGGTCCGATCCTTCTTCCACCCAAGACAACCGTTACACTTTTGCTGCGGGCGATATTGATTAGATAAGGCTATTATGTTCAAGGACTGGTTTTTGGCAAGGATAACACTGCCATAAAATCAAGCGGCGCTGGTTGTGGTTGTGACCATAGAAATAGAATGGTTCATTGAAACTCTACGCAATAGTTAATTTTAGTTTACTTCGCATAGTAAACCCATCCATCCTTCGAAGATCTCTCTTCCCATCCTGGAGGCAACTCATCTTCACTGTCTGTATCATCCATGCCAGCATACTTTAAAGCTGTCATCGCCCGTGTTTCTTAAGGATTAAGAGCTACAGAAAAATGCCAAATGAAATGCAGAAGTGAAGGAGCGTTGAAAACCGAAATTCATGTTATTATAAGCCTGCCTCAGCACTTCCGCATCAATACTGCAACGTGTTGTTTGGGTAATGAAGTCCTGCAAGAGTAAAGTGAGGGGATTCGATTATCTGCCCCGGGTTACCAATTTGTGAGGAGTTTCTTAAGGGAAGGGTGATTGCATTCGTTTTGTAATTGGCTGCCTCCTAGGGGTGAGTCAGGTGACCCGTTCAAAGCCCACGGGGAAGTCGGCTCAAAACAAAAGCATATTGTTTTTAAACGTGTGCATGTTTTTCTCTGACAAAACAAACACTGATTTAAAGGGGGTGTGGCAGATTTTGAAACTCTTTGCTTTTAGGATACAGATAAGTTAGGAGTGGGGCCTACTACACTGCCATGTAGCTTCAGCTCACCACTCCCACCGCTGTGCTTCAACCCGCTCCTGTCGCAGAGTCTCAACTGGTTCCCACAGTCGTGAGATCACCGTATCCAGTGACAGAGGTTCTGATGGCCCCTGTTCTAGTTAATCCTTAACTCCCTACCTATTCACAAGAAGGAAGATCTACAGCCTTCTCTAGGGATGGAGGAGATACCAGAGTTCACCCTGAGGGATAACCATACTCCTACTCCAGCTGACATCTCTGAATGTCAGTTGGTCCATTGCGGGAGCCCTGTCTCCAGTCGCTGAGGTCGCCAAGTCCAGCCCTGCAACTCAGGCCTCTCCGACCCCTATCTGGCGGGATCTGCCTAGTCCTACCTTCAACGTACTGCCTGCTGCTGTTCAAAGATGGCTCCTGCTCCTTCTTGGGAGCCCCCTCCAGTCTCTGCTGCTGCGGCTCAGTCCGTGTCTGCTGTCCAGGCCCCGTCAGTCCCTGCCTGGTGGAGCCTTGAAAGACCCTCCTGACATCCCTGTGGGGGACCCTTGTGACCGAGGTGTTCCATGTCCTTTTGTAGGAGACATCTCACCTTCTACCCTACTAGGTCCTCAGTCTATAGCCCCAGTAGGTCCAGAGTATATTAGCCCTCATTTCCCTGATCAGAGAAATGAGGGCTAATATACTTTGGACCTACTGGGGCTTCCCAGTTTCCTGCTAAACTAGGTCTCCAGTTTCCTATCCCAGTATGCCCAGAGCTATCTGTCCTGGTAGATCTAACATCCCCTAGCTCACAGTCTGCAGCCCAGTCAGGCCCCAAGTCACTATCTCTGTCAGGCTCTAAGTCAACAGCTCTGGCACTCTCCTGGATCCAGGGTCAAGCTCTCTCCCGTCTTTGGGTCTTTTTCTAACTCTATTTCAGGTGTGCTGCTGTCTCCTGTCCTGAGATCTTTGCCTTTCGCTGCTGTGGAGATCCAGCCAACCCCAACTCCTGTTTCTGGGGCCTCCTGTTGCCGATGGGGTGGCCCCACCATCTACAGTCCAGAGACCCTCGTTGAGCTCTGCTGCTACAGACCTGTAGTCACTAGTCCTGAGAGCTTCGTGGAGACCTGCAGCCAAACTTCCACCGTCTGCAGAGCTGAGACCTTCATCGAACTCTGCTGCCCAACCTCCTGATCCGGTACCCTCACCTGGTCCCGCTGCCTGGGTCTGTCCTGTGGCCACTGCCCATTGCTGCTTTGTTGCTCCAGCCGCCTAAGTATCCAGTCCTAGGGTCCTCGTCGAGCTCTGCTGCAGCCCTGCGGTCTCCAGTCCTGAGACCGTCGTCAAGCTCTGCCGCAGTGGCTCTGCAGTCTCCAGTCCTGGTGTCCTCAGATGACACCGTATCAGGGGTCAATGTGACTCCTGCTCCTCCCCTGGGGGTCTTACAAGCCCTCACTGTTGAGGTAATCCTGTTGCCTGTTCCTGGGCTGAGGGGGAAGCCGCCACCAGATCCACCATCACATCTTGTTGGCTCCCCTCTTACAGAACTTATTCACAGCCTGCACTGGCCCCACAGTATCACTCGCCCTGGTCTGGTGATCTCAAGCACATTTGTGACTGTGCGGCCAGGTGCATTGAAGACAGGCCTTCTGTTGGACCAGTCGCCCGTCTGGTCTACATTTCAGCCTCTCTGGATGACCACAAGTATTCACGTCATTCCTCTGTCACTGTCTGCCTTTGCAGCCCTTTGCTGTTGATTACAAATCTGTCAACACATTTGGGGGCGGCTGTTAAAACGGCCAGCTTCAGTCAGCTGATTCTAGCCATTCCTTCTGATTAGTTCTAGTCAGGCAGTTTAGACTCCCATTCAGAGGACCCCCACTTTTGTTAGTGTCTTATTGGTCAAGGTCACACCATCTACGTATCACCACATCTCGTTCAGCCTATCAGTGGCCTTGATTACCAGGACTTCAGTTTCAGTTAGTCTATGACACTTCCAGTTCTCCTCCTGCTGACATTTTCCTCCTGTGGACTGAATCCCTGTATGTCTGATATTTAATTCTGCGTGCATCTAAACCAGTGGTTCTTAACCTGGGTTCGGTCGAACCCCAGGGGTTCGGTGAGTCAGTCTCAGGGCTTCGGCGGAGGTTAAGACACACATCCGACTCATATGATTCGTGATGACACGCCCCGCTTGGCCATCATTGGCTTCAGGTGATCACGCTACATCGCTTGGCCTATCTGTGCTGCAGGGAATTTGGTGCGCTCAGTAGTCGAATTGTGACTGTCGTGATGGTACGTCTTGTGATTTCTTTCTTAATATTTTAATCCCTTCATACTTACTATGTCGAGCAAAAAAAGAAAGTGGTCAGACAAATATGTACAATATGGATTCACATGTATAACGGAACGTGATGGGAGTCAGCGTCCTAACTGCATGATTTGTAATGCCAAGTTGAGCAATTCTAGTCTAGCACCGGCAAAACTAAGAGAACACTTCCTTAAGCTGCATAGAGATGGAAAATACAAGAACACAAGCTCTCTGAATTCAAGGTGAAGAGAGCCAGATTGGATGAAAAGGCTACTCTGCCTGTTTTCGGCTTTGTACAACAAACCGATCCTCACAGCATGTACGAAGTAGCTTACCTGATCGTAAGGCAGGGCAAACCACACACCATTGGTGAAACACTCATGAAACCAGCTGTGTTGAAGATGGTGAATATCATGCTGGGAAAAGAGGCGGAAGTTAAGTTATCCCAAATTCCTCTTTCAAATGACACCATCAGCGACAGAATAGAGGACATGAGCAAAGACATCTTGGCTCAAGTAGTTGCAGATCTGATTTCAAGCCCGGAAAAATTCAGCCTTCAACTCGACGAAACCACAGACGTTTCCAATCTAAGCCAGCTTGCTGTATTCGTGCGCTATGTGAAAGACGACGTGATAAAGGAAGATTATTTTTATTTTGTAAGCCTCTTACAACAACAACTAAGGCATCCGATGTGAAGAAACTTGTGGATGACTTCAAAGACAACAATCTTTCGTGGGATATGGTTTCTGCAGTTTGTTCGGACGGAGCTCCAGTCATGCTGGGAAGAAAGTCTGGTTTTGGTGCGCTAGTGAAAGCCGATGCACCACACATCATTGTTACGCATTGTATCCTGCACAGGCATGCGTTGGCAACAAAAAGTTATTAAACTTTGTAATGGAATGCGTGAACTATGTGCGAACTAGTGCTCTGAGGCACCGCATCTTCAGTGAGCTCTGTAAAGAAATGGGCTCTGAATTCGAGGTACTTCTGTACCATTCTAACTTTCGGTGGTTATCCCGGGGACAGGTGCTGAATCGTGTTTTTGCCGTGCGTGTGGAATTAGGCCTATTTTTGCAAGAGCACCAACATTGTCATGCAAATTGCTTCAAAAATTCGGAGTTCATTCTCATTTTAGCGTACATGGCTGATATCTTCGCAGCTCAATCAAAAGATGCAGGGCGGTGGAGTCAACATCATCGAAGCGGAGGAAAACCTGAAGGCTTTTCAAAAAAGCTACTGTTATGGAAGTGACGAACAGAGAACGATAACTTCGCACACTTTCCCCTGCTGGGCGACTGTGTAAGTAAGATGGAAGATGTATCTGGAATCGGAGTAATTTCTGTACCTGCGGAACTGGACGGATACTTCCCTACAAGAGAGTCATATCCAGCATGGGTCAGACAGCCATTCACGTTTAGTGTTGAGACAACAGATGTCAATGATGAATACCTTGATGAAATCATTGAACGTTTTGGTGTCAACAAATGGTAACGTACCCTGTTATTGCCAAGAAAGCTCTGGAGATGTTCATACCGTTTGTTACAACATATCTTTGTGAGCAATCCTTTTTGAGGATGCTGGACATAAAAACGAAGAAAAGGAACAGACTTTGTTGCGAAAATTACATGAGAGTGGCACTTGCCACGGTGAAGCCGCGCATTTCTGAACTGGTCTCTGAAAGGCAACAGCAGAAGTCACACTGATTTGCAGTAAATATTCATTTATGTTTTTGTGTGAAAATCATGTTTGGATGATTTTGTTCTTTGAACACAGTGATGTTGATGTACGGTTCATTTTGTGCACCAGTAAAATATATATCTATGTTTTGAATTTGAAAAAATCATATTTTATTTTTCCAATTAAGAAGGGTTCGGTGAATGCGCATATGAAACTGGTAGGGTTCAGTACCTCCAAGGTTAAGAACCATTGATCTAAATGTAAGTGCCTTGAGATCTGTGTCATATTATGTGGAGCTAAGTTTTGTGGTTTATTGTGTACAATTACCATGTGATGAGCTTGTTAGCTAGCTCGTGCATCCGCTAGCGTTAGCACTATTGTAAGCATTTGGCATTGGAATGCATGAGCATGTACCATGACTGTTAGCGATTAGCCGTTTATCAACATTGCTCATATTCTATATACCAGTCAAAAGTGCTGACAAATACTCATTTTTACTATTTTCTACAATGTAAAATAATAGTGAATGCATCAAAAATATAAAATAACACATGAAATTATGTAGTAACCAAAAAAGTGTTAAACAAATCAAAATATATTTTATATTCTTCAAAGCATCCACCCTTTGCCTTGATGACAGCTTTCAACACTCTTGGCCAACTAGTGGTTCACTACGCTTTAGGTGCCTTTTGGCAAACTCCAAGCGGGCTGTCATGTGACTTTTACTGAGGAGTGGCTTCTGTCTGGCCACTAAAATAAAGGCGTGATTGTTGGAGTGCTGCAGAGATGATTGTCATACTGGAAGGTTCTCCCATCTCTACAGAGGAACTCTGGAGCTCTGGCAGAGTAACCTTTGGGTTCTTGGCCAAATCCCTGACCAAGGCCCTTCTCCCCTGATTTCTCCTTCTGGCTGGGCAGCCAGCTCTGGGAAGAGACTTGGTGGTTCCCAAACTTCTTCCATTTAAGAATGATGGAGGCCAATGCTGCAGACATTTTTTGGTACCCTTCCCCAGGTCTGTGCCTCGACACAATCCCGTCTCTGAGCTCTACGGACAGTTCCTTCGACCCCATGGCTTGGTTTTTGCTCTGACATGCACTGTCAACTGTGGGACCTTATATAGACATGTGTATGCCTTTCCAAATCATGTCCAATCAATTGAATTTACCACAGGTGAGGGTCTGAATGCTTATGTAAATAATGTATTTTTTAATTTTTAATAAATTTGCTAACTTTTCTAAAAATCTGTTAGCTTTGTCATTATGAGGTATTGTGTGTAGATTGATGATCACTTTAGAACAAGGCAGTAATGTAACAAAATGTGGTAAAAGGGAAGGGGTCTGAATACTTTTCGAATGCACTGTATTTGAAGTAAAAATCTGTTGGAGTTTACATTATAGGGAATAGGCTGGCTTGCAGAGTCCTCCATATTACATCACATCCCGGAATTAAATATATAAAAATATTCGGAATTCTGATCAGTTTCGTGTAATAACTCAAAAGATGCAAATCCATATGTTACATATGGTTAAGTATATGCTACCTACCCTTTAAACATTGGTAATAGCAGTGGCTTTTGACACACCCACTCCTTTCCACGCCCCATTACTTTACTTTTGACAAACCCACTCCTTTCCATTCGACACACCCACTCGCCCATAGATACACATGGCAAGGCATGGAATAACATGACCCCACCACGAGTAGGGTACAGCCATAGCGTACTCCCTATACTCCCATGTTAAATTTCCTACTTTACTCATAACCCGACAATGGCTGTATTCTTTTTTTTAATCATTCGATAAACATTTTGGATATGCTTGGTTGGTCGTTAACATACTTCCATGTCATTTAAATCAACAAACTATACTGAACAAAAATATAAATGGTTTTACTGAGTTACAGTTCATATAAGGAAATCAATCAATTTAAATAAATTCATTAGGCCCTAATCTACCCACTGGGGAGCCAGGCCAGCCAATCAGAATGAGTTTTTCCCCACAAAAGGGCTTTATTACAGACAGAAATACTCCTCAGTTTCATCAGCTGAGTGGCTGGTCTCAGATGATCCCGCCTGGAATACAGCCACCCGCAGGTGAAGAAGCCTGATGTGGAGGTCCTGAGCTGGTGTGGTTACGCGTGGTCTGCGGTTGTGAGGCCGGTTAGACATACTGCCAAATTCCCTAAAATTACGTTGGAGGCGGCTTATGGTAGAGAATTTAACATTACATTCTCTGGCAACAGCTCTGGTGGACATTCCTGCAGTCGGCATGCCAATTGCACTTTCCCTCAACTTGAGACATCTGTGGCGTTGTGTGACAAAACTTCACATTTTAGAGTGGCCTTTTATTGTTCACACCACAAGGTGCTCCTGTGTAATGATCATGCTTCTTGATATGCCACACCTGTCAGGTGGATGGATTATTTAGGCTTATTAAGGAGAAATGCTCACTAACAGGGATGTAAACAAATGTTTGCACAAAATTTGACAGAAATAAGCTTTTTGTGGATATGGAACATTTCTGGGATCTTCTATTTCATGACACATGGGACCAACACATTGCATTTCTTTTTTTTTTCATTCAACATCATACCTAAAATCACTTTGATTCTAAAGGTAAAAATGTTAGCATGAACAGAGACTGTCTCATGGAATGTATGTCACGATTATCAGCCAAAGAGACGATTCCAATGGGCTTTCTTCAGCTAGCTAATATTCGCTATCTATAACCCCACTTTTATAGCCAAGATACCGAAAAGATGTTGCATACCGTTTTGTTTGAACAATAGTAGGAGAAAAGACCGCTAAATTATGTTTAAACTACCCAAGGACCAGGTTAAACGAACCTCATGGTTTCAGGCTATACCCTGTGGTGGTGATGATGATGATGGAAGGCTCCGGTTTATCGTTGCTAGGTAAAGCCCCGCCTTATCTCAGCTCACTGGTCACCATATAAGCACCCACCCGCAGCACGCGCTCCAACAGATATATTTCACTGGTCACCCCCAAAGCCAATTCCTCCTTTGGCCGCCTTTCCATCCAGTTCTCTGCTTCCAATGACTGGAACGGACTGCAGAAATCACTGAAGCTGGAGACTCATATCTCCCTCATTAGCTTTAAGCACCAGCTGTCAGAGCAGCTCACAGATCACTGCACCTGTACATAGCCAATTTGTAAATAGCCCATCCAACTACCTCATCACCATATTGTTATTTATTTTGCTCCTTTGCACCCCAGTACCGCTACTTGCACACTCATCTTCTGCACATCTATCACCTCAGGGTTTCATTTGCCATACTGTAATAATTTTGCCACTATTGCCTATTTATTGCCTTACCCCCCTTATCCTACCTCATTTGCACACACTGTATATAGACTTTCTCTATTGTATTATTGACAGTATGTTTGTTTATTCCATGTGTAACTCTGTTTGTCTCACACTGCTTTGCTTTATCTTGGCCAGGTCGCAGTTGTAAATGAGAACTTGTTCTCAACTAGCCTACCTGGTTAAATAAAGGTGAAATAAAATAAATAAAATATACATTTGTATGTTCGAAGCACTGAATTCAGAGTAAATTGCAAGCTAACACTTGTTTATATCTAACTCGATATGTAGGTGTAGATATCACCATAGGCTACTTTGGACAATTTGGTAGGGATGTCTGCACCACTGGTCTCTGGCAAGTTGAAAGGACATATAGACATGCCAACAAGAATCAAGTTTTCTAAATGACTGTTCAAGGGTAGGCAAAGACTGGAAGTAATTACGTGACATATCTAATACTTGTGAATTAGATCGAGACTAACTTATCTCGCTAGCCAGCCATCTAACATAAGTTAACCGGCGAAAAAGCGAGGGGTAAACAAACAGTGACATAAGTATAGTGTTACAGCTTTACTGTCAGTGTTAGCAGGTCGGGTAACACAGAGTGGCAGAATAAGTATCATGCAAATAATGTGCTGTGACAGCCAAGTATGTTAATAACGACAAGTGATGCTGCTGAAAACGTTTATTGAAACGACAAAAGTTTTGGTAATTTACTTCGGATGATGCCAAATTTAGGTTAATTACATTATGAATTATATGGGAGTAAAGGGAGTATCCTATCTCTGTTCCCTTCTTGGGGGCGTGGCCATGTTAAGCCACGCCCCGCCTTGTGTATCTGTGCTCCGGTCGCCATATTGGGTTTCAGCTTCCCCCTTCTCAGTAGGAACTAGGAGTTTCCGATAACACGTGAACGCGGCATTAGCATAGCAACTGTGAGTGTAGGCATAAAAAACAACATAACAAACGTGTTACGCGCTAATTAACGGTTATCTGGGTCTATTACACGTGTATTGCTTAACACAATTTGCCCCCCAGACGCAATATTGCCTGTTTGTAGACCTTTTATTTTTTTATTCATCGCTCACTAACGTTGGCTGGCTTCGTTCTGATCCATAGTACTGTTAGAGGGCGTCCGCTACGCATCCCTCCATGAAGCGCTGCGATGCCCTCTGATTTTATATCCCTCCTCAGCGCTGATCTCGACCTTAATTCCCCCAAATCCCTTTACTCCAAAGGTAAGACTTCTATACATGTTATGACTGCCTTTGTATTGTATTGCCATTGTTTTGGACTAGGACTGATGAACGGATAGATCACGTTAGTTGGCAAGATAGCTAACGTTAGCTAGCAGCTAGTTTTGCTTATAGCTAGCTAGTTAACTAATGAGTGCATGATGGACCAACTAACAGCTAACGTTAGGGAGCAGTAGGAGGCGTGTTGTGTTATTGTTTTCCCCCGGTACTCTCGTGGTTCGGTCCCCCATGACTATGCCATGGTTACAGTATTTAAACGTTGGGTACAGGTTGCATTGTCACAAACCCCTCGATTGCTTGCTGAATTTGTTCGCGAACCTTAGCTAGCTATTTAGCTAGCAGTCTTTAGTTAAGCTGTTAGCTATCTAGTCAGCAGATCCGGCCCGCTTGAATACAGCTGCACTAGCGTCGGACAGGCTTTCTGTGTAAATTACGGGTGTTTTCAGATATAGTCCTTTTTTTTAAATAACTGATCTCAGTCCTCTTTAAAGTGAACTCAAGTGTGAAAACAAAGCTAAATAAGTATTTATATTCACACTGCTCTTGCCTTTGAGTTAGAACTTTCTTGACAGTTCAACATTTTTGTGGACAGTCCTCTTTGCATTCATGTTGCTATGATTCGAAAGGAACCGTGATCTTTTTCCAACATTCGCTCAATGCACTCTGGGTAAATGCACAGTGCTGGACAAGCCATACCATCACAACCTGTTATTGGACAGCCAGGGATGTACCTTCATACATTTTGGAAGATAATAGTTTACATTTATTTGCAAAATAAGACATACTAATTAGAATCAAATAATAATATTTACATGTATAAATGACTGGTAACTGGATAAATGGCAGAAGAATAATAGCAGAAATAATAATGCTGTAATTGAACTTTTTAGTTTGTGGGACTAATGTCAGGGCCTATGGCAGGGAAATGGTTCTGCAGTAGCCTATAGTGTTTGGTGTGGAAATAATGACAAGTGAACCTGGACAGTTTTGTATTCAAATTGCACTAAAAAGGGAACCAATGTAGCTGAAAAGGACCACGTGTGAGAACACCAAGACACCACAGAGCCAGTGTGAGATATGTCTTGCAAAAAGTTGAGAAATGCGGTGTAATCTGAATTGTCCCACTATCCCAACTGTTACACCAAGACTGAACGTCTGCTAGTTTAATTAAACTGCCGTTTTCGTCCTCGTGCTAGATGGCAGAAGCCATAGCAGCCATTTTGAATGGCACATGGCGTTGAACAACAAAGGAGCTGATTTGGCTGACTCTGCCATTCCAAAATCTCTGCTGTGGCTGCTGCTACACGGACATGCCTGGTGCCCAGATTGATGGCGTATGTTGCACAGCGAGAGTGGAGACGAACAGATTCGGTCCAGTCAGTTCACTCAGTCGTCCTCATGAGTCCTTCCCAGCTAGCTAGTTTAGGCTTGTGTCTAGAAACTTCAAGAATTTGAAACTTGTCTGCCAAAATTGGGACTTGGGAGTGTTCAGAATCATTTTTATCAGCAATGTTAGACATTAATGCCATAGTTATACATTTTCGGTGACAATCACTATAATGCATATGCTTTACCTGTCACCCTAGCCTGATATTGGCTACAATATCTAGCTACATCCCTCTCCTTACAGCAACAAGCGGGAGCGAAGGACACTGTGCCTCGTGTTGTCGGCTAGCAGCGCAAACTCTCCCCATTGAGCAGTGTAGACTGTATCACGGTGACCTCTAGATGACTACTGCCAATATTACAGGTTATTTCTCGTGTAGTCTACTATCCTATTTGAAATATAAATCAAGTGGTGACCAAATCCACATGGTGACTTTAGTTATTTCTTCCTCGCCCATCAAAATAAACATCACTTTTTTTTACAAGTTTTAACTAGCGCCATGCTGCTGCTGTTGTCAGCTAGTCAACATACATTAGCTTGGGAAGAGCTTATCAGGACGGTTGACTGATCTGAATCTATTCGTCTCCAAACTCGACTCTCAGCTGCGCAACATACACCATTAATTTTGGGAACAGGGCGTGTCCATATAGCCTCTCCTGCCTAGTATGAGGACGAGAAGGACAGTATGTAACAGCTGGTATAATGCTGCAGCACAATGCATTTTTCATCCCTGGATTGAGGTACATTTTCAGAGACATCTCACATCAGCTCTATGGTGTCTTAATCTACCCAGGAAGTCTGTCCGACCCTAGTGCAGCTGTAAGCAAGCGGGTTGGATCTGCTGGCTAGCTGCTATCCTTAGCCACCCCCATTGCCTTAGGCAAACCAAATACTGAGAATCAAACTAGAACTTTGGCAAGCATTTGGGTACATAGCAGGTTACAAGCAGGTTCTGATTGTTTCAGATGAGTGAAAGTGGCCTTATCGGATTCAGAAAACACATTTATGAAAATAATAATCTTTGTGTGCTTGCACATGTCTGTGGATGGGTGTGTTTTTGCCAAGTTCACCTTAATTCATTTGCAGGCCTTGTCAACAGTGAAGTAGAGGGAAGTGGATGGAATGTTTAAATCATGATCTACCCAGAATTAGTTATATGATACAGTAGCTATATTATCTAGCTACTTGGCCAGTTGATGTGGTGTCTGGTTGGTGCTGACTGAGTCATGGCTGCTCTTGTGATAACACTGCTATGAACAGGCTCCATTTGTCCTCTCTGCTCAGTCCACTACTCTTTCAGTCCAGCTGTGTCTGGAAGTGATCAAAGCCTGGGGGGTTTTAGTTTAAAGACCTTCTACAGGTGGCAGATATGGCTGCCATGCAAAACTTTTCAGTAAAAATGTACACTGCGCTGTCTTGGTGCATGGGGTTTGCTAGTGGTTTTGGACCTCTCTCTTAATCGTTGTTGGCTAGTCATCTAGGCCTATCTGGGCTTGCAGCGACGCACTACTGCTGTTTTCTCTCCACATGTAGGCTGACGGGCTTAATTCAAAATGTTTCTTTTTGTTTTCTCTGAACTTGGTCTCTCACCAGAGTTCACAGATGCTCTGTGCATGGACTACCTGTCTCCTGACACTGGTTCAGACATCTGCCTGGACCCTGTGTGTGTTACACTAATGAGCCAGTGTATTAGTGGCCATGCCATGCTAACAGGGGCTGGCCATATGGTGCTGCTGTCTGACGTGATGAGGTGTGTGTAGCCTATTTATATGACAGTAATTGGCTGAGGCCGATAGCAGTGTTGCTGCTTCATAAACACTTCTAATGAACACATCTCAAGTGGTTTACTGTTTGTAGACTGGCTACATCTTATATCATCATCACGAATTGATCAAGGCTATGCCATCCATGACATAGGCAGCCTTTTGTATTTCAATGTCTGGCTTTGATTTTGCCATGTAAGTAGATACTGCGGAGTGGATAGGATCTTTGTCTTTACTCTGCGTTAATCTCATAGAGCCAGACGTGTGTCTAAATATTGCATAGTCTGTAGCTGTGAAGTCTAGCATGCAAGATTACCTATGAGTTTAAGATGCATGTTAGATGCCGGGGCATTGCAAGAGACTGTGGTGGATTCTTGGCGTCTGCTTGTGGGCCAACATATTTCTGTGTCATCAAAGCAAAGGGCCAGCTGCGAACAATAAAGTCTGACCGTTGGCTTGGCACAGCTTCAAAGCTAACGTAATGTGAGCAGTGTGTAGCCAGCTACATAACATACAGTAAGTATGTGGTGAGGTAATCGGATTGTAACAGGGGATGTATGCAGGACTTGGCTGACTTGTTGGCCTAGGCTAATCAGAGAACTGTTATAACGTACTGCTTCACATAGAGGAGGCTCCCCGAAATACATTGTCCAAAAGTATTTGGACAGTTTGTTGCTGTTTTTGGCTCTGTACTCCAGCAGTTTCATTTGAAATGATACAATGACTGAGGTTAAGTGCAGACTGTCAGCTTTAATTTGAGGGAATGTTCATTATGGGGTGAAGCGTTTAGAAATGACAGCACTTTATGTATCTAGTCTCCAAGGCGTCATAAGTATTTGGAGAAATTCACATATAGTGTATTAAGTTTGGTCAAAAGTTTAGTATTTGGTCCCATATTCCAAGGACTATGTCAAGCGTGTGCCTCTGCAAACTTGTTGGATTCATATGCAGTTTGTTTTGGTTGTGTGTCGGATTATGTTGTGCCCAAAACACATACACGAAGCGAGGCGCCGACTGAGATGGCCGCCTCGCTTCGCGTTCCTAGGAAACTATGCAGTTTTTTGTTTTTTTACGTGTTATTTCTTACATTAGTACCCCAGGTCATCTTAGGTTTCATTACATACAGTCGAGAAGAACTACTGAATATAAGATCAGCGTCAACTCACCATCAGTACGACCAAGAATATGTTTTCCGCGACGCGGATCCTGTGTTCTGCCTTACAAACAGGACAACGGAATGGATCGCATGCAGCGACCCAAGGAAACGACTCCGAAAAAGAGGGAAACGCGGCAGTGTTCTGGTCAGACTCCGAAAAAGGGCACATCGCGCACCACTTCCCAGTATTCTTCTTGCCAATGTCCAGTCTCTCGACAACAAGGTTGATGAAATCCGAGCAAGGGTAGCATTCCAGAGGGACATCAGAGACTGCAACGTTCTCTGCTTTACGGAAACATGGCTTACTGGAAAGACGCTATCCAGGGCGGTGCAGCCAACGGGTTTCTCCACGCATACGCGGACAGAAACAAACATCTCTCTGGTAAGAAGAGTGGCGGGGGCGTATGCCTCATGACTAACGGGACATGGTGTGATGAAGGAAACATACAGGAACTCAAATCCTTCTGTTCACCTGATTTAGAATTCCTCACAATCAAATGTAGACCGCATTATCTTCCAAGAGAATTCTCTTCGATTATAATCACAGCCGTTATATCCCCCCCAAGCAGACACATCGATGGCTCTGAACGAACTTTATTTAACTTTGCAAACTGGAAAACATTTATCCGGAGGCTGCATTCATTGTAGCTGGGGATTTTAACAAAGCCAGTCTGAAAACAAGACTCCCTAAATTTTATCAGCATATCGATTGCGCAACCTGGGGTGGTAAAACCTTGGATCATTGTTACTCTAACTTCCGCGACGCATATAAGGCCCTGCCCCGCCCCCCTTTCGGAAAAGCTGACCACGACTCCATTTTGCTGATTCCTGCCTACAGGCAGAAATTAAAACAAGAGGCTCCCACGCTGAGGTCTGTCCAACGCTGGTCAGACCAAGCTGACTCTACACTCCAAGACTGCTTCCATCACGTGGACTGGGACATGTTTCGTATTGCGTCAGATGGGAATATTGACGAATACGCTGATTCGGTGTGAGAGTTCATTAGAACGCACGTCAAGATGTCATTCCCATAGCAACGATAAAAACATTCCCCCAGAAACCGTGATTGATGGCAGCATTCGCGTGAAACTGAAAGCGCGAACCACTGCTTTTAATCAGGGCAAGGTGACTGGTAACATGTCCGAATATAAACAATGCAGCTATTCCCTCCGCAAGGCTATCAAACAAGCTAAGCGTCAGTACAGAGACAAAGTGGAATCTCAATTCAATGGCTCAGACACAAGAGGCATGTGGCAGGGTCTACAGTCAATCACGGACTACAAGATGAAATCCAGCCCAGTCACGGACCAGGATGTCTTGCTCCCAGGCAGACTAAATAACTTTTTTGCCCGCTTTGAGGACAATTCAGTGCCACTGACACGGCCTGCAACGGAAACATGCGGTCTCTCCTTCACTGCAGCCGAGGTGAGTAAGACATTTAAACTTGTTAACCCTCGCAAGGCTGCAGGCCCAGACGGCATCCCCAGCCGCGCCCTCAGAGCATGCGCAGACCAGCTGGCCGGGGTGTTTACGGACATATTCAATCAATCCCTATACCAGTCTGCTGTTCCCACATGCTTCAAGAGGGCCACCATTGTTCCTGTTCCCAAGAAAGCTAAGGTAACTGAGCTAAACGACTTAGCACTCACTTCCGTCATCATGAAGTGCTTTGAGAGACTAGTCAAGGACCATATCACCTCCACCCTACCTGACACCCTAGACCCACTCCAATTTGCTTACCGCCCAAATAGGTCCACAGACGATGCAATCTCAACCACACTGCACACTGCCCTAACCCACCTGGACAAGAGGAATACCTATGTGAGAATGCTGTTCATCGACTACAGCTCGGCATTCAACACCATAGTACCCTCCAAGCTCGTCATCAAGCTCGAGACAGAACGCGTCTCCTTCCTGACCCTGGGTCTCGACCCCGCCCTGTGCAACTGGGTACTGGACTTCCTGCGGGCCTCCCAGGTGGTGAGGGTAGGCAACAACATCTCCTCCCCGCTGATCCTCAACACGGGGGCCCCACAAGGGTTTCTGAGCCCTTCCTGTACTCCCTGTTCACCCACGACTTGGCCACGCACGCCTCCAACTCAATCATCAAGTTTGATTTTCACAACAGTGGTAGGCTTGATTACCAACAACGACGAGACGGCCTACAGGGAGGAGGTGAGGGCCCTCGGAGTGTGGTGTCAGGAAAATAACCTCACACTCAACGTCAACAAAACTAAGGAGATGATTGTGGACTTCAGGAAACAGCAGAGGGAACACCCCCTATCCACATCGATGGAACAGTAGTGGAGAGGGTAGCTAGTTTTAAGTTCCTCGGCATACACATCACAGACAAACTGAATTGGTCCACTCACACTGACAGCGTCGTGAAGAGGCGCAGCAGCGCCTATTCAACCTCAGGAGGCTGAAGAAATTTGGCTTGTCACCAAAAGCACTCACAAACTTCTACAGATGCACAATCGAGAGCACCCTGGCGGGCTGTATCACCGCCTGGTAAACTGCTCCGCCCTCAACCGTAAGGCTCTTCAGAGGGTAGTGAGGACTGCACAACGCATCACCGGGGGCAAACTACCTGCCCTCCAGGACACCTACACCACCCGTTGTTACAGGAAGGCCATAAAGATCAACAAGGACATCAACCACCCGAACCACTGCCTGTTCACCCCGCTATCATCCAGAAGGCGAGGTCAGTACAGGTGCATCAAAGCTGGGACCGAGAGACTGAAAAACAGCTTCTATCTCAAGGCCATCAGACTGTTAAACAGCCACCACTAACATTGAGTGGCTGCTGCCAACACACTGTCATTGACACTGACCCAACTCCAGCCATTTTAATAATGGGAATTGATGGGAAATTATGTAAATATATCACTAGCCACTTTAAACAATGCTACCTTATATAATGTTACTTACCCTACATTATTCATATCATATGCATATGTATATACTGTACTCTACATCATCGACTGCATCCTTATGTAACACATGTATCACTAGCCACTTTAACTATGCCACTTTGTTTACTTTGTCTACACACTCATCTCATATGTATATACTGTACTCGATACCATCTACTGTATGCTGCTCTGTACCATCACTCATTCATATATCCTTATGTACATGTTCCTTATCCCCTTACACTGTGTATAAGACAGTAGTTTTGGAATTGTTAGTTAGATTACTTGTTGGTTATCACTCCATTGTCGGAACTAGAAGCACAAGCATTGCTACACTCGCATTAACATCTGCTAACCATGTGTATGTGACAAATAAAATTTGATTTGATTTGAATGTATTGTCATTTTGGAGTCACTTTTATTGTAATAGAATATGTTTCTGAACGTTAATCTAGATGCTGCCATGATTACGGATAATCATGAATGATGAATGATGAGTGAGAAAGTTAAAAGCACAAATACATTTACACTCAGTTTTTCACAATTCCTGACATTTAATCCTAGTAAAAATTCCCTGTCTTAGGTCAGATAGGATCACCACTTTATTTTAAGAATGTGAAATGTCAGAATGATAGTAGAGAGAATTATTTATTTCAGCTTTTATTTCTTTCATCACATTCCCAGTGGGTCAGAAGTTTACATACACTCAATTAGTATTTGGTAGCATTGCCTTTAAATTGTTTAACTTGGGTCAAACGTTTCAGGTAGCCTTCCACAAGTTTCCCACAATAAGTTGGGTGAATTCTGTCCCATTCCTCCTGACAGAGCTGTAACTGAGTCATGTCTGTAGGCCTCCTTGCTCACAAACTTTTTCAGTTCTGCCAACACATTTGCAATGGGATTGAGGTCAGGGCTTTATGATGGCCACTCCAATACCTTGACTTTGTTGTCCTTAAACCCTTTTGCCACAACTTTGGAAGTATGCTTGGGGTCATTGTCCATTTGGAAGACCCATTTGTGACCAAGCTGTAACTTCCTGACTGATGTTCCTTATCCACATAATTTTCCTGCCTCAGGATGCCATCTATTTTGTGAAGTGCACCAGTCCCTCCTACAGCAAAGCACCCCAACAACATGATGCTGTCACCCCCGTCCTTCACGGTTGGGAAGGTGTTCTTCGGCCTGCAAGCCTCTTCCTTTTCCTGCAAACATAACGATGGTCATTATGGCCAAACAATTCTATTTTTGTTTCATCAGACCAGAGGACATTTCTCCAAATAGTACCATATTTGTCGCCGTGTGCAGTTGCAAACTGTAGTCTTGTCTTTTTTTACGGTGGTTTTGGAGCAGTGGCTTCATACTTGCTGAGCGGCCTTCAGGTTATGTCGATATAGGACTTGTTTTACTGTGGATATAGATACTTTTGTGCCCATTCTCTCCAGCATCTTCACAAGATCCTTTTCTGTTGTTCTGGGATTGATTTGCACTTTTCGCATCAAAATACGTTCATCTCTAGGAGACAGAACGCGTCTCCTTCCTGAACGGTATGACGGCTGCGTGGTCCCATGGTGTTTATACATCTGTACTATTGTTTGTACAGATGAACGTGGTACCTTCAGGCATTTGGAAATTGCTCCCAAGGATGGACCAGACTTGTGGAGGTCTACAATTATTTTCTGAGGTCTTGGCTGATTTCTTTTGATTTTCCCATGATGTCAAGCAAAGAGGCACTGAGTTTGAAGGTAGACCTTGAAATACATCCACAGGTACACCTCCAATTAACTCAAATTATGTCAATTAGCCAATCAGAAGCTTCTAAAGCAATGACATAATTTTCTGGAATTTTCCAAGCAGTTTTAAAGGCACAGTCAACTTAGTGTATTTAAACTTCTGACCCACTGGAATTGTGATACAGTGAATTATAAGTGAAATAATCCATCTGTAAACAATTGTTGGAAAAATGACTTGTGTCATGCACAAAGTAGATGTCCTAACAGACTTACCAAAACTATACTTTGACTCCAACCTAAGTGTATGTAAACTTCTGACTTCAACTGTAAATACCATACCCCCAAGACCTGCTAACCTCCCCTGTTATTGATAATGGTGCAAGGTTTGCATGTCTTCTCACTCATTATTCACGATTCAATTATCATTATCTGTAGTCATGGTAGTATGCACATTAATGTAGAAGTGTTCAAAAACCTATTCATATTTACAATAAAGGTGACCCCAAAATGTCACAATACATTATTTACCATTCATTTCTATTGGGCACAAGATAATTTGAAACACAACCAAAACAAACTGCAGATGCATCCAATAGGTTTGTAGTCACAAGCTTGATGTAGTCATTGCGAATATGGGACCAAATGCTATTCTTTTGATATTTTAATACACTAACTAAATCTGTCCAAATACTTAAGACACTTGCAAATGGGTGGACTAGATGCATAAAGTGATGTCATTTCTAAATGGTAAAACAAAATATGTATGACATTCTGTTTTTCATATGAAAAATTTGACCTCGAATCCAAAATGCTGGAGTAGAGCCAAATTAAACATTTTAGCTTCACTGTCCAAATAAATAGGTAGTGTATTAATAGACTTAGCCGATCTCTCTTTCAAAATCTTCACCAATCACATTTTTTTCCTGTTGGTGTCTTATGCAAGCAGTGGGGCTTTTGCAAATGTCTAATTTCCATAGAAAATTAGCAGACCCCACCTACTATGGAAAAGGAGAGCGGTGAGTGTGGAAGTGTAGGCGAGAGACTGAGTGCCAGTGGAGCATCTCCTGCACTGGGCCCTGACCTGACTGTTGTTAGTGTGACTCGCACAAGGCTGAGGTCATGCTAGTGCCAGTGGAGCAGCTCCTGCACTGGGCCCTGACCTGACTGTTGTTAGTGTGACTCGCACAAGGCTGAGGTCATGCTAGTGCCAGTGGAGCAGCTCCTGCACTGGGCCCTGACCTGACCGTCGTTAGTGTGACTCGCACAAGGCTGAGGTCATGCTAGTGCCAGTGGAGCAGCTCCTGCACTGGGCCCTGACCTGACCGTCGTTAGTGTGACTCGCACAAGGCTGAGGTCATGCTAGTGCCAGTGGAGCAGCTCCTGCACTGGGCCCTGACCTGACCGTTGTTAGTGTGACTCGCACAAGGCTGAGGTCATGCTAGATCGTCATCCCTCCATCAGCATTCACAAGGCCCCACTCTCTCTATCTAACTCAGTGGAACAGAACACAATAGACACATACCAACAGAGACCATGACCACAGAGGGTGGTGGTGTTACAAAAAAGTCCCACTTAACCGGCAGCAGGCAGGCTAGTCCTAATGTAGGCCATTGTATGCCTCATGGGCGGAGTCGAGACATTTTAAAAATGAATTGGATGAAGCAGAACATGAGTGCTGTACTGTACCATATGCTGGCTGGAAGTCCTTGTCCCCTCCCCCGCAGTGGTTGTAGTGCAGCTCTTTGTGTGTGTGTGTGTGTGTGTGTCTCTAGCAGCAGGGCTGACATCCCAGAGCCAGAGATTTTGTCCGTCTCACTATGCTGCTGGCGTTGACTGTATCACAGGCAGATTAGATGACCACTTGATAGGCTGCATATGGTGGATGGATAAACTGCACATTCACGACAGATATATCTATATCAGGGTGTCTATGGGTTGAGTTTCTTAGCAACCAGGTGACCTCCCACTATTAAAACAGTAACTAGTTGGTTGTTGGTGGTTTCTGGTGCACTAACAAACCCCGTGATTTCTCTCCTCCTCACCAGAGTCTGTGTATGACCTCCTCCCTAAGGAGCTCCAGCTGCAGTCGTCCTCCTCGCAGACAGACGCACCCACCATGAGCCAGAAGAGTGGGGGAGAGGCCGGACCGCCCCCTTCTGCAGCCATGGCCTCAGGTTAGCTTTTCACTCTGTCTGTATCCTCACCTAGATCATTAGGGGGCAGAACATAAGACTGACCTTAGTTCAGTGTCTAGTGGACAACTTCATGCTAGTCTACTTCCACCGTTCCTGCTGAGTGCCTGTGGGGCAGTTGGTGCTAGTGGTGGTGTATTCTGGGAAATTGAGTTTTCAATTGTGGGCCATGGTTACTGTAGACAGGATGGGTGCGAGAGATTGGGAATAAATATTGTTTTGTTTGAATGAACGAACATGGCCCTGGTTTATATATATATATTTGCATTAGCCTATAGCCAAAGTCATATTAGGCTAGTATTGCTTGCAATATGTCTCGTGTGTCTAATCAAAATTGAATTAAAAATGGTTTTGTTTTCTTCCCATTGTCCTACGTTTTCAACTCTCTTAGATGGAGCGATGTAAATTAGCTCCGCCACTAGAGACAACCTTTACTGTCAGTTTCTATTGTTTTAATTGTATTCTTAGATGATGAGAAGAGGTGAAAAGAGCTAGGCTATAATTAAAAGCAATTGTGTCCTTTTAGCACTTCTGAATTAGCATGCCTGTCTGAATCAACTGTCTGCGATAGACTTTCTGTGAAGATGAGATTACACACACACTCCATGTAGACCAGCATAAAGAAAATATCTCTAGAGATGTCATTTATATTAGATCAGAAAAACAATATGTTGTGTTCCATCATGCGATTTGAAGGAAGTTGCTAACTAGCGTTAGCGCAATGACTGGGAGTCCATGGGTATTAGCAAGCATGCTAAGCAGATACCATAGACTTCCAGTCATTGTTCTAACATTAGTTAGACAGCATTGGCTTGCAAAATATCTCTAACTTCCTTCAAACTGGACGCAGAGACATACAAATGGTATCCATGAGTTCATCTGACTCTGAGGAAGTAGATAAAGTATTCATACCATTTCATCAGAGGAAGCTGACTGACTGAACACAGTAGTCATGTGGCTGCTGTCATTGTGCACAGTAACTCAGGATTAGATTGAAGTTGACCCTATAACCACTGGTAGAGGCTCAGATACTTCTCCAACCCCTTTAATGGTTACTGTTAGGATTAGGGTGTAGGGTAGACTGGTCCCAGATCTATATGTGTTTTAGCCAGCTCCTCTGACTCTTGTCATGCCATACATGTACCAGGCTAGGGTAATCTGATTCTAGATCTGTGGTTAGGGGCCGCTTCTACCACAAGCTCATTTTCAGAGTTGGAGAGCTGGCTTCATGCTAGCCCAAGCAAGCACTACATGCATCATCGTTTTATCCAAAGACACTTAAAATAAAAAGGATCAGCTATCCTCACACAGTATTTAATTGACCCAATTTGCTGATTGCCAGGAAATTGAGTCATGACTGATCAGCTCTCTTGTTGCTCATTGGCTGTCTCATTTGTATTGCAGGAAGTTCCCTCCCTCTGAGGCAGGGGGCATCTGCATATAAAATGGCCTGCAGGTCACTGCTCCATAGGTCAGAGCCTTGTTTATTCTGTTGCCATGGCTACGCTCAGTCCCAACCCAATCCTCCAATTGGCATGCTCAGACTGCTGTATAGGCCCACTGCTGTATGCACCAGCTGCTGTATAGCTCTACTAGTGTATGCACAAACTGCTCTGGCCCCCCTCTACATTTAATTTGGCACCGTATCATTAACCTGCAAATTTGTTAAGAGGAAAGTCTGACTGACCCAATGTTTTTATTTTTGGGGGCAATGTATGTAACAATTTTAAAAGCTTGCGTTTGTTTTTTGTAAACAAAGCATGTCAGTTTTGTCACTGATTTTATCATTTTTTTATTGAGTTTTGATGACAGAACATTCGATTGGGGCCTATTTGTACCATTCTCAACTTTAACTTCAGAAAATTTGCCTGACACCAGAGAACTCTGGCATGCACAGTGAGGGCATTTAGCCACACAAACAACGTCAAATGAATTTAGAGTTGGGAAGAGGGAAAACTCTGGACAAATCATGCACAAATTCAGCTGCGTGAATAGCCTGCTCTGTATTGACATCCATACTAACAATGTGATCGGTCCACACGCCATCCAGCCACCACACCCAGCCCTTCTCCATCCTCTTTGG
The DNA here is from genome assembly GCF_021184085.1 of Oncorhynchus gorbuscha. Taxonomy (NCBI): domain Eukaryota; kingdom Metazoa; phylum Chordata; class Actinopteri; order Salmoniformes; family Salmonidae; genus Oncorhynchus; species Oncorhynchus gorbuscha. The sequence continues at coordinate 37,735,125 of NC_060174.1, forward strand.
CCACGGGAGGCCCCAGCTCGGCCCCCACTACCTCAGCCATGGACCAGTCCCAGCCTCCTCTCCTCCTTCACCATCCCAGTGGGGCCCCCAGAGAGGGGTCCGGAGCCCCGGAAGGATCCGAGAGGGAAGGGGTGGAGGGAGCTCTGTCTGCCTCTGAAGGTGGAGGTGGCAATGGGACCAGTTCTGGAACAGGAGGAGGAGACCCAGGAGCACCAGGGGCAGGGGGGGTGGATTCCCGGCAGCAGCCCCAGAACACCCCCTCTAAGCGGAGGCCAGTGTTGAGCATCTCCCCCCCTCCGGAAGACCTGTTTGATGACAGCAGTATATCCTGCCAGGAGGATCCAGCCCCGGCCGGGCTAGCAGGACCAGACTCAGAACACAGCAGCAGCATCTGGGCTGACGACTCGGCCTCCAACTTCAGCCTGATCAGCTCCAGCTCCTACAACGACAACACAGAGGTGCCCCGCAAGTCCCGTAAACGCACCCCCCGCCAGCGGCCCGGGGCCAAGCCTGCACCCCCAGAGGACAGCATGGACGTGTTTGATGCAGACAGCGCCACGGCCCCACACTTTGTTCTGTCTCAGCTGGGCCCAGACAAAGCCAGCCCCAAGCCCAGGTTGGTTGAATATAATGCTAGTCTCCTTTTTAGGTGCCTTTGCTAAGAGCATGAGGATTTAAGTTGCCATACCATTGACTCTGTTGCACACACAGCAAAGCAGCGGCATCACCTGGAGGCCTAATAAAGAGGTCCTCTGAGTGAAGTATGTTGTGTGCTCTTCAGTTCTCTGGAGGCTGGGTGGCTGCTGAAGGGAGGCCTGCTGTCAAGTCAGTGTCCCCAGAAGAGTGAGGGCAAGGAGCTGAAGATCCTGGTGCAGCCAGAGACCCAGCACCGGGCACGCTACCTGACCGAGGGCAGCCGCGGCTCTGTCAAAGACCGCACCCAACAGGGCTTCCCCACAGTCAAGGTGAGAGACACTTAATAAAATATATATAGGAATGCATACGGCTAACCAATGATATATATATATATATGCCGTAGACAATTGTGCTATGTTGGGTTGAGCTGTGTTGCCCTCTACTCACCATCTTCTCCCCTTTCTCTCTCCAGTTAGAGGGCGTCAGTGAGCTGGTGGTGCTGCAGGTGTTTGTGGCCAGTGACACAGGCAGAGTGAAGCCTCATGGGTTCTACCAGGCCTGCAGGGTGACAGGACGCAACACCACGGCCTGCAAGGAGGTGGACATCGAGGGAACCACCGTCATAGAGGTCCCTCTGGATCCCAGCAGCGCCATGTCACTTGCGTAAGGGACTCATCCATTGAGTTAATGAACATTGAAATATCAGTGGGGTGTTGTTTGTTTCATCATCTGAATGTTCTGTAATGTTGAATCTTGACAGGGTCGACTGTGTGGGGATCCTGAAGCTGCGTAACGCGGACGTGGAGGCTCGTATAGGAGTGGCCGGGTCCAAGAAGAAGAGCACCCGGGCCAGGCTGGCATTCAGGGTCAACATCCCCCAGCCTGATGGGTCTGTCTTAACCCTACAGACCACCTCGTCACCTATCCTCTGCAGTAAGTCAACCAACTATCGCCCTATTCATACAAACACAAATAACTGGTTACCCAGTCAAAAGTACATTTGAATGTGGATGTGTTTGTTTGATGTTCATTAAATTCCGTATATTCTTGTCGGGCTGGAACGAAAGCTGGCCAACCACGTAGTGTCTGTGGTAGGGTTTTGTGAACAGCAATTCTTCACACTCTGCGGTGTGCGTGTGCTTCCCCAGCCCAGCCAGCAGGGGTGCCAGAGATCCTGAAGAAGAGTCTCCACAGCTGTTCAGTGAGAGGAGGAGAGGAGCTGTTCATCATAGGGAAGAACTTCCTCAAAGGAACCAAGGTCATCTTCCAGGAGAACTCAGGTTAGTGCTGGTACCTGCTGTCTTCCTCCTTTCTTCCCAGTCCTCTTTTCCTTTGGTTCGCATCCTTTTCTGCCTCTCGGTGGTGTCTGTGATGTCTCCTCACAGTGACCATGTTAAGACATTGATTCCTTTTCTTTCCAGATGATGAGTCGTGGCGGTCCGAGGCAGAGATTGACATGGAGCTGTTCCATCAGGTAACAGATTGATATTGATGCATGAGGAATGCATACGGGCCCGGCGCTGACTGTTCTAATTCTGACAATGTTCTGTTTCCTCCAGAACCATGTGGTGGTGAAGGTTCCGCCATACCACAGCCTGTCTGTCTCCTCTCCTGTCTCTGTGGGCGTCTACATCACAACCAATGCCGGGAGGTCACATGACATCCAGCCCTTCATGTATATCCCAGACTCAGGTATGTGTGCTGATACTTTCCTTCAGTATTTGGATAGAAAGTAGTAAACGATGGGATGAAGAAGGGAGGGATGGGTTTGAGTAATGGCGTGGTGTGTATATATATATATATATAGTACACTGTGTGTGTGTTTCTGTTTTATCCCACAGTAGATAAGTCCCTGAACATGTCTGTGAAGACAGAGGGTTCTTCTCTGGCCAAGGCCTGCATCTTCCATGACCAGATCAATTATCTGGCCTCTGACCCTGCCCAGTCTGCTGGCGAACTGGTTAAACGACAGGAGGTCACCCCTATGGAGGTCTCCAGCAATACCCCATCCACAGCACTCTTCAAGGTAGGAGCAATATAGAGGTCATATTTAACCAAGGGTCCTTGTATGTACATTTAGATCAGATGGTTTGGCTGGGACATCACCCATTAGTTGTACAATCAAAGAAGACATCTTGAGTCATGGCCAACTTGCAGGGACGTGTGTAGATTCTAGAAAATACCTCTATTCAAAATGATTTTATTACTCTCTTTTTGTCTCCTCCCTCAGCCACCCTCTGACACCCTTATCTTAGTCCAGCAGACCCTTGAGCTGAGCTCCAGTACCCCGCCTAGGAATGAGTCCTTCCCCGGCCCCATGCCCCTCCAGCCTGGGGACATGGACCTCCCCCATGCCCCTGTCTTTCCCTCCCTGGAGCCCTTCAGCACCATCCAGAAGCAGGACATCACCCCCATCACCTCCTTCCCCGTCTCCAGTGACACTACCACCCTCCCCCCTGTCCCCCCAGAGGTACCCCAGCAGTTCCTCCGGGACCCCCAGGAGAGCCTGCCTCAAGAGGCCTCCAACTCCTGCAGCGGGATGATGGTAGTAGGAATGTCCCAGATGGCGCCCCCCTCCCAGGCCCCCCAAGTTCCCCTGTTTCCCCAGGATGGGGTGGCCCAGCTGGAGAGGGCAGTAAGGGAGCTCCAGGCAGGGGGCAGCAGCCTGGTACAGCAGGTCCTAGAGGCAGCAGTGGCTCAGCAGCAACTCAACTCAGTGTTGTACAGCCCCACGTCCTCCACTGACTCCCTGCAGCAAAACGTACAGGACACCATGAACAGCCTGAGACTGGGGTGCCCTGAGGGCTCTCTGGCCACACAACAGCAGTTGCAACAACAGCAGATCCTTGGCAACATGCAACAGATACAGCAGCAACAACAGATACAGCAGATACAGCAGCATCAAGTCCTTGGCAACATACAGCTACAACCACAATTATTAATACAGCCACAGGATCAACAACTGCAACAGCAACAACAGATACTGGGGAACCTACAACAGCAACAATTACAACATCAACAGTTTCAACAACAGCAGCAGCAGGTCCTAGGAAACATACAGCTACCGGATCAACAACTTCAGCAACAAGTACTGGGCAACCTACAACAACAAAACCAAGCAGTAGGCAGCATTCAACACTTACAGCAACAACAACAACACAACAACAACAACAACAGCAGCAGCAGGTGTTGGAGAACTTTCAGCAGCAGCTCCAGGCTGAGCTCCTCCAGCCCCAGATCCACTCCTCGTCTCATCCCCAGCAGCAGCCTGTGTCTCTCCTCCAGCAGGCTGGGGAGCTGCTGACCATCCAGACCTCCAGCTTCCACCACCAGCCGCCCTCCCACACCTCCCCCCCCCAGCAGCTCCTCCAGTCCCCCAGGCCTCTGTCGGAATCCCCCAGCCCGCAGCACCAGGTCCAGGCCGCCCTGCTCCAGAACACTCTCACTGTGCTGACCAGTGGTAGCCGAGATCATGAGCAGCAGGGCACGGGGTCCACGCTGTTCCTCTCTCCCAACACTCCCTCTAGCCACGGTAGTCAGCAGCAGCTAGCATTCCTGTCCTCCATGGAGACTTCAGCCAGTGATCCCCAGACTGTGTCAGTGTTCCAGTCTCAGACCAGGCAGCAGCAGAGTACCCCCATGGACCAACAGCAGTCCCCTCAGCAGACACAACCACAGCAAACCCAGCAGCAGCTTCCCATGGCACAACAAGGCTCCTTGTTCCAAACTAACACTCTGTCCTCCAGCCAACTCCCCCAGCCCACAGATCTGCTCCTCTGCACCGCCTCCCTCAACCCCCAGGCTCTGCCTCCAACCCTCCTCTTCAGTACCCAGGGCCTCTCTATGGGCAGCAGCACCCCTCACCCCCAGGACACCCCTGCTCCCCTCCTGTTCTCCCAGCCCACCATGGTCGGGATCAGGGTAGGGGTGGCCCAGTCTGACCCAGCAGAGCCCATGTCCTTCCAGGACCAGAGCTCCACAGTAGGGGGGACCACAGCCTCCATCAATCCCCCTCAGCAGGGCCTGTTCCAGGCCCAGCAGCCTATGCAGGTGAGCTCCAGCTCAGGCAGTGGCCCTGACAGCCAGCAGGTGGAGCTGTTCCTGCCACAGGGTTCTCTGTCTGGTCTGCAAAGCAACATGGCTACGCAGGAACTAGAAAACCAGGCTGCAGCAGCTGCAACCATCTTTGTGATGCAGAGCGGACTGGGGGTGGTGGAGCTGCAGAGTACCGCCCCCCCGGTCAGAGACCCCCAGAGCAGCTCTTCCAGACGGGAGTGAGTAGGAATGTCAGCCAGCCAGGAGGACAACCCAACCTTTTTGTGTTCGGCCTCCAGAACGGTGAGACTGCTTTACCTGACAGGATCAGTACTCATTGTGGACTGTAATGGAGGAATATTTATGTATATATACTGTATAAATTGTTTTAAATGTTAAAATAATCTTTGTGACATCCTCCTCTTTCTCCTCAGATTCCTGCCAGCTGATGACGTCCACTGGTTCAACACTGTCAGCCCAGAGCCAACCCCAGAACGCCAACCCTGTGCATGCAAGCCACATCCAGTCTCTACTGGACTCAGACATGGCCCAGACAGCCACACCCATGCAGACCAACCTACAGACCCCAATGCAGACAAACACACATACTGCAATGCAGACCAATATACAGACTGCCATAGAACCTAGCCTGCCGACCCTTATGCAGACCAGCTTACAGAACACCATACAGACCACCTCCCAGAAGATGGAGGACCTGCTGGACAGTCTTCAGAATCAGTGATCATTACTGGGACCACAGACACATTGCTGGGGGTTCTTGTGACGTCTGCCCACTCTTAGACTGGGACAGGTTGTGTCTTCTGCTTACAGCACAACCCCCCCCCCACAGATGCAGAGAATGGGATAGAGTCTCACTATGCTACGAGCCCCATAGGCTAAGAACATGTCATTATGTTTTTAAAGATTTTTATCAAATGTACTCTTGTGCCCTTGGCTCATATTTTGATGTGATTGTACATGCATTCATACAGACGGACAGGCGTTGTGATGATGAGTTGGTTGAGTGACTGCACTTTTTGCTCAATCAGAGGAAAGTAACTCCGGTATCCATCAGTCTAACTTATACAGTGGTTCTTCTTTTTCATGCTGTACTGTGTTATTGATGGCCTAAGAGTGGAGGGAGGGAGGGAGGGAGGAGAGAGGGATACAGAAAGTTGGACCTAGAGAGAAAGACAGAAGAGATTTTGAGGGAAAGGGGTGAAAGAAGGGCGGCCAGAGAAGGGTGTCTCGTCCTGTTCTTGTTTGTGATTGCAAGGCTTCAGTCCGGTCACACAGCAGTCTGTGTGTATCTGGTCACACAGCAGTCTGTGTGTATCTGGTCACGCAGCAGTCTGTGTGTATCTGGTCACGCAGCAGTCTGTGTGTATCTGGTCACGCAGCAGTCTGTGTGTATCTGGTCACGCAGCAGTCTGTGTGTATCTGGTCACGCAGCAGTCTGTGTGTATCTGGTCACGCAGCAGTCTGTGTGTATCTGGTCACGCAGCAGGCTGTGTGTATCTGGTCACGCAGCAGGCTGTGTGTATCTGGTCACGCAGCAGGCTGTGTGTATCTGGTCACGCAGCAGGCTGTGTATCTGGTCACGCAGCAGGCTGTGTGTATCTGGTCACGCAGCAGGCTGTGTGTATCTGGTCACGCAGCAGGCTGTGTGTATCTGGTCACGCAGCAGGCTGTGTGTATCTGGTCACGCAGCAGGCTGTGTGTATCTGGTCACGCAGCAGGCTGTGTGTATCTGGTCACGCAGCAGGCTGTGTGTATCTGGTCACGCAGCAGGCTGTGTGTATCTGGTCACGCAGCAGGCTGTGTAACTTGTGTTGCTTTAACATTTCAGTCTCCGTGTGGTCTCTTATTGTTACAAGTGGTTACAGATGCTTTCCATGTTTTTGAAGCATTTGCATATGTCGTGCGACTTTCGTTTGGGGGGGATTTTAGAGTTGGACTTGGAAGTCTTTCCAGTTCATTGTGAATAGAATGGTGGTTTTAAACATTAAGCACTTTATAAACTGTTTTGTGTGACCAGCAAATCCTTATATCCATCCATAGGCTTTCTATGGTTAGTCACATTGTACTGGTTGTTGTCCATTTAAAAAAAAAAAAAATTAAGTTGTCAAGGTATACATTTAAACACATTGACCATGCATTCATACATTTTTCATTCACTATATTTTTGGAGTTGTATATGAGATTGTTTGTGTCAAGTGTTCATCTGAAGCCTATTTATACTGAGCGGTCCATTCAGTGTCTCTGTCAATACCGTCATTCCCATAGCGAGTATACATTGTTTGTTTTAGTGTAACTAGCTACTATTCATAGGCTTTCATATCTCTGGCACACACCATTTTATTTTGGTCTGATACATTGTATGTGTACATTTATGCGTGTGTTATTTTTATGGAGAATGTACAGCACATTGCTATCTGTAGCCTACTATTTACCTATTTTACAATCTGTAAGTTAACCACTGGTGTTTTACCTTGTCGTGTGTGTGTGTGTGTGTGTGTGTGTGTGTGTGTGTGTGTGTGTGTGTGTGTGTGTGTGTGTGTGTGTGTTTTTTGGTTGGTTTCTGGTTCATGTACAGACAGATGTTGAACCACTACTGTCAGCGTTCAGGGCAGAGCTGTGTGAAATAGACACAGTACCTGTCCCGTGCATTGTCACCAGGGACTCACTGCTACACAAACTCTGCTACAATAGCCACACTACCATACCACTTACTATAAAGCTATGTTTTGGGCATGTACTCTGTGGTATGCTAGTATGGACATTGGAATGTGGCCTAAAATCTGTTACTTAGGCTGCGTTTACACAGGCAGCCCAATTCTAATCTATTTTTTTCAGTAATTGGTCTTTTGAACAATCAGATCTGAAAAAGATCTGATGTGAGTGGAAAAAATGTCAGAATTTGATGCGTGTGTAAACGTGAGAATAGCCATCTCTATGGCAAGTTATCTATGGTGCTATGTGCATCAGTGATGGACACTTCTAATGTGATGTTTATACTTACATTTATACTCATGTCACATCAACAGTACAGATATTAATATTGTGGTAAAGTCTGAATTGTGTTTCTGGAGTAATTGCTGTGAGCAGGCAGTGTGAGGGGAGTGTGTCCTGTTTTCAAACTTGTCATATTTGTTCAATTTTTAAAATGTTTGTTTACTCATTTGTAATTGGTTTACTCATTTTAAATCATGCAGCTTTCATGGATAATATTAACATTGTTTTTGTACAAATTACAAACTTTAAATAATACAAATATTGGATAGCACTGTACATGTGGTAAGGTACTCTCCTCCCAAACGTTTTGCCTCTGTCATATCCATCCAAATGAATATGCATTTTAAACCATGTTGCTCTACTTTGCTTTAGATGCAAGCAGCCTCATTCTGAGATTTCCCCCCACTAATTGGTCTTTTGACCAATCATTCCAGATCTTTTCCAGAGCTAATATGATTGGTCAAAAGACCAATTATTGAAAATAAACATCAAATGGGATGCCTGTCTATGTGCAGCCATTGACACAAACGGATAAAACGAGAACCATTTGGTTGTTGCTCAGATTCCTACATGCTCATGTTTACATTCTGTCTTGAAAAAGTAGGATTATTCCATTTAAAAATGTAATTCAGAAGGTTTCTTACCCATGAGTCAGATTACATAGTATTTTTATAACAGATGTTCAGTTTTATATACATGCAGTATATCATTTTTCAAACGTCGGACTCAAACCCAGTGTGCAGTTTGGGGGTGTGTATACTACTATATCGCTTCATGTAGAACGTGGGCCAATAGTCACGATTATACTCTCATTCTGTGCAAACCATATAAATGGAATATATGCAAGGGACACCATTCCAAGCATTGACTTAGAATGAGTTGTAATTGTGTAATTCCATATGAGATACAGCTTGTCAAAGATGGTGGCACATACTCTGAGACCACCCACAGAAAACGTCAACTATTTTCAACCTCCCATTTGGTTTCGCCTGTTCAAAATATCAATTAGACCTAAACACAATAGATAATCACCTCCATTACTGATGTCCAAGCATTCCATTCCATTTTTATTGGTGATTTTCAAGAGCACATGATGCCTCACTAAAGCCATACAAACAGAAAAAGCCAACCTCTGAGTATCTCCTCTGTGATGAATGTAACTTTATACTATATATACTGTTTTTAGAGGAAATACGAGGTAGCCTAATCTTGAATGTTCAGTGCATTGTACATGTGTGTAAATACATTGTTTCGTGGTTCTGTCTGGTTTCATGTTCCAAGGTCAAGTGCTCTTATTTGTCTTGATCGATTGCTTAGTTTAACTGTTTGAATGACTACATATTCATTTGAAAATACTAGTTGAAAATGTTAACTTTAAGGTGGCAAAATATCACACATGCTCTCCACACACATTATTTGTCATTAACTCATTAATATCCATGTTGAAATATGAGATGGGGGGGTTATCAGTTGTGAATTTCTCAAGTGTGCCTTGACAAACCATCAGTGTAGTACGTTTACCAGATCCCCTTTGTCATGACTGTTCATGTCCCTTGTCTGATGTCCCTCTACCCTAGATGATCTGACTTCTCATACTTCAGTCTAGCCAGTGTCCGTGTTCTGCTTTTGGTTACATGACCACCTAACGTGTTTTCATTTCATCCATCCCTGGTTGCGGTTATGTTGCAAGTCTAAAGTGTGATCACTAACTCTATAGTGGTTTCCAATTCCAGTCCTCCAGTACCCCCAACAGTCCACATTTATATTGTAGCCCCAGATAAGCACAACCGAATCAACTCGTCAGCTTAATCATCAGGCCCTCAATAAGTTGAGTCCGGTGGGTTTTGTCCGGGGCTACAACAAAAATGTGTGCCGTTTGGTACTCAATGGCGAGTTGGGAACCACTGCTCAAGGACTTTGTTCAGCCTAACCCGTCGACTGTATACCTGTGTGTGTGTCCCTACTTCATGCCTGTTGAGATTCATAATGGTGAGGTGAAAGGGAAAAGAGGTGGAGATTGTTCTGACCGGGTGTTGTGGAATTCTCTCGTAACTGTGTGTTTGTCAGCATAACTGTTGTTGCCGTGAAGAGCTTGACATGAGATGAAAAGGTGGTAATAAAGACTCCTATTGGAACAGTGTGAGCTGTGTTGTCAGTCAGTTTGCTTACTCACATTTCACCCCGTGTCTCACGTTTCCTCTGTTCAACTGTTCTTTGTAAAGCTTTAAGGCTACTAGATTGAATGAGATCAAGCATTAACCGGGGATATCTGATTTGAGGGCGGGACTATGGTATTAGGTGCCCCCGGGGGGGTTGATCTGATACGAGGCTGAGTTCAGGACCAGCGCCCTCATTACCTCTTATAGTCGGTGACTGACAATCACCTGTATGTCCTAACACCCCCCAATAACATAACGTACATAGAATAAAATGTTAAAGAATTGCATTATATTCCAGGGGCCAGATTCTTACTTAGTATGCCTAAACAGTTTTACCAAAGGAACAGAAATGTGACGTGCTGGGTGAACGACTGTTAGGTTTCCTATAAATCATTGATAATTCAGTGCCAGTCTCTCTTTAGCCGTGTTCACATTGGCAGTTTAAAGTTAAAGACTCAAATCCTATTGATTTGCACATCCAATTAGAAATCGGTTATTTTTCCTGCAGTCTGAACAGCCAAAAAGCACATGGAATAGGTTGTTTGAAGTCAGAAACAAATCTGATTCCTGGCCCTGTGACTTGTCTGAGCGGTCAAATCTGATTCCTGGCCCTGTGACTTGTCTGAGCGGTCAAATCTGATTCCTGGCCCTGTGACTTGTCTGAGCGGTCAAATCTGATTCCTGGCCCTGTGACTTGTCTGAGCGGTCAAATCTGATTTATTTGCCCTCAAGTGGTTTTTAGACTGTTATATGCCATATCTTGTTGCTTGCTGGCTACTCTGTTGACAGTTTGACAAGAACATATGGTAGAAAACTAGCTTGTTGTTTACAAACAAATAGTGAATGTGCCAGAAAGCTAAACAGCCAGCTAGTTGACTACTGTGGCCAAAAAGGACTTGTTTTGAAAGTTGGATCGTCTTTTCCTTTGAGGATTTAGAAGTGTTCTTACACTATGATGTTGAACATTCAAAGCAACTGGGAAACCTCCATGGCAGGTATTGTCACCTGAGCCTGATTAGAAACCTCCATGGCAGGTATTGTCACCTGAGCCTGATTAGAAACCTCCATGGCAGGTATTGTCACCTGAGCCTGCTTAGAAACCTCCATGGCAGGTCTATTGTCACCTGAGCCTGCTTAGAAACCTCCATGGCAGGTATATTGTCACCTGAGCCTGCTTAGAAACCTCCATGGCAGGTATTGTCACCTGAGCCTGCTTAGAAACCTCCATGGCAGGTATTGTCACCTGAAAAACCTCCATGGCAGGTATTGTCACCTGAGCCTGCTTAGAAACCTCCATGGCAGGTATTGTCACCTGAGCCTGCTTAGAAACCTCCATGTCACCTGAGCCTGCTTAGAAACCTCCATGGCAGGTATTGTCACCTGAGCCTGCTTAGAAACCTCCATGGCAGGTATTGTCACCTGAGCCTGCAGGTATTGTCACCTGAGCCTGCCCTCCATGGCAGGTATTGTCACCTGAGCCTGCTTAGAAACCTCCATGGCAGGTATTGTCAGCCTGCTTAGAAACCTCCATGGCAGGTATTGTCACCTGAAAAACCTCCATGGCAGGTATTGTCACCTGAGCCTGCTTAGAAACCTCCATGGCAGGTATTGTCACCTGAGCCTGCTTAGAAACCTCCATGGCAGGTATTGTCACCTGAGCCTGCTTAGAAACCTCCATGGCAGGTATTGTCACCTGAGCCTGCCTCCATGGCAGGTAAACCTCCCTCCATGGCAGGTATTGTCACCTGAGCCTGCTTAGAAACCTCCATGGCAGGTATTGTCACCTGAGCCTGCTTAGAAACCTCCATGGCAGGTATTGTCACCTGAGCCTGCTTAGAAACCTCCTCCATGGCAGGTATTGTCACCTGAGCCTGCTTAGAAACCTCCATGGCAGGTAACCTGAGCCTGCTTAGAAACCTCCATGGCAGGTATTGTCACCTGAGCCTCCATGGCAGGTTAGAAACCTCCATGGCAGGTGATTATTGTCACCTGAGCCTGCTTAGAAACCTCCATGGCAGGTATTGTCACCTGAGCCTGCTTAGAAACCTCCATGGCAGGTATTGTCACCTGAGCCTGCTTAAAACCTCCATGGCAGGTATTGTCACCTGAGCCTGCTTAGAAACCTCCATGGCAGGTATTGTCACCTGAGCCTGCTTAGAAACCTGGCAGGTATTGTCACCTGAGCCTGCTTAGAAACCTCCATGGCAGGTATTGTCACCTGAGCCTGCTTAGAAACCTCCATGGCAGGTATTGTCACCTGAGCCTGCTTAGAAACCTCCATGGCAGGTATTGTCACCTGAGCCTGCTTAGAAACCTCCATGGCAGGTATTGTCACCTGAGCCTGCTTAGAAACCTCCATGGCAGGTATTGTCACCTGAGCCTGCTTAGAAACCTCCATGGCAGGTATTGTCACCTGAGCCTGCTTAGAAACCTCCATGGCAGGTATTGTCACCTGAGCCAGAAACCTCCATGGCATGTGTTGTCACCTGAGCCTGCTTAGAAACCTCCATGGCAGGTATTGTCACCTGAGCCTGCTTAGAAACCTCCATGGCAGGTATTGTCACCTGAGCCTGCTTAGAAACCTCCATGGCAGGTATTGTCACCTGAGCCTGCTTAGAAACCTCCATGGCAGGTATTGTCACCTGAGCCTGCTTAGAAACCTCCATGGCAGGTATTGTCACCTGAGCCTGCTTAGAAACCTCCATGGCAGGTATTGTCACCTGAGGCTGCTTAGAAACCTCCATGGCAGGTATTGTCACCTGAGCCTGCTTAGAAACCTCCATGGCAGGTATTGTCACCTGAGCCTGCTTAGAAACCTCCATGGCCACCTGAGCCTGATTAGAAACCTCCATGGCAGGTATTGTCACCTGAGCCTGCTTAGAAACGTCCATCCACCTGAGCCTGCTTAGAAACCTCCATGGCATGTGTTGTCACCTGAGCCTGCTTAGAAACCTCCATGGCAGGTATTGTCACCTGAGCCTGCTTAGAAACCTCCATGGCAGGTATTGGCACCTGAGCCTGCTTGGAAACCTCCATGGCAGGTATTGGCACCTGAGCCTGCTTAGAAACCTCCATGGCATGTGTTGTCACCTGAGCCTGCTTAGAAACCTCCATGGCAGGTATTGTCACCTGAGCCTGCTTAGAAACCTCCATGGCAGGTATTGTCACCTGAGCCTGCTTAGAAACCTCCATGGCAGGTATTGGCACCTGAGCCTGCTTGGAAACCTCCATGGCAGGTATTGGCACCTGAGCCTGCTTAGAAACCTCCATGGCATGTGTTGTCACCTGAGCCTGCTTAGAAACCTCCATGGCAGGTATTGGCACCTGAGCCTGCTCCACAAGCACCACCACCAATCAGCCTACACCACTGCACACACACGTTGTTACAATGACAACTAGTGTAGTCTTGTCAGAAAATGTTGCTGTCTGAAAACACACAAATCCGATTTAGTCAGTTGCTGTTTGGACAGTCAGTAGTCGAAAAACATTTAGCATTAAGGCCTGCAGTGTGAACAAGGGTTTTCACTCATCAGGTGGTTGATAGTATATCAGTCTATCATTACAGAATTTAAACTGAACTACAAATGTATCGGGATACATGGGAAGGATTATAATGTGTAGGTCTAATTTTCCACCTGTAGCCCACCTTTAGATCTAGCCAGAGTACATTTGTATAACATTTCCATAGACAATAATATAATATCACTGTATTATTTTCATAGCTGATATAGCAGCTGAATTCAACTATTCACATGACAAAAAAAACAAGTCTATAAAGCGCTAAGCAGCTCAATATCTCCATCGTCCACAGCGCTCCCCAGCCTGATGTCCAGAATGAAGGTGAGCAGGTGGTGGAATTGACACCCAATACCGCATCCAGCTCCGAATAAAATGGGCATTGGGTTTCCAGTTCCCACGCCTGCTATTACAGTCCTTGACCTTTCTGGACAATGTTTTCAAATATTTTATTTTGCACTGGCATTGGACGTGGGATCAGGAGATCATTTGGGACGAGATCGCTCATAAATAGCCTATCAAATTTCGATTGGACTATGGCATCTGACCGCAGTGCCAGTAGTAGGTGCTTGGTTTTTAATGTCGACCATGATCTTAATTCTGGAGGAATTGTAGAGGCATCGTTGTCCATAGCCCAATTACTACCATCCCTGTATGATTTATTTTTAGAGGGCGGAATAACCGTACCCTTGGCCAAAATGAGATGCTTGTGTTGTCAGGATTCGTTGATAGGCTACTTCAAATCCATCAACATGCGTCTTTGACAAGGGCAAAGTATAAATGGGATCCTTGGGACGGCCCAACTCTGACGTCACCCCATAAACTTTTACATTTAAAAAAGGTAAGGTTTAGGGAAGGGCCGGCCCAAGGGTTGCACTAACCCACGTGTCAATCTCATTCAACTGAGGTCCAAGTGTCTGCGGGTTCACTCCTCGCTTGTACTTGATTGATGCATTAAGCTCACTAATTAGTAAGGAACTCCCCTCACCTGGTTGTCTAAGTCTTAATTGAAAGGAAAAAAACAGAAAACAGAAGACTACTAGGCCCTCCATGGAATGAGTTTGACATCCCTGCATTACTGGAGGTGGTCAGGAAGATCCAATCAAAATTGGTTCACAATGCGTCTTTTAATAGTCTACACCTGTCGAAAAATGTGGGCACAATCAGGGCTGCATTCAGTACGTTTCTACGTCCTGGAACGTTCTAAACAGTGCTGTACTGAAAGACCAGTTGAAAAACGGGAGGGGTTGGGCTGTGGGTTCGGGAACCGCTGTCTTCTTTGATGAGATTTCATGTTTGTTGGCATCCAATAAATGTTGCATTACCGCCACCTACTAGACTGGAGTATACATCCCTTATAATTTGCTGTTTCTACTTTGTCATTATGTGGTTTTGTGTGGAGATTGATGAGAAAAAAAAAAAATGAAATAACAAAATGTGGAAAAAGTTAAGGGGTCTGAATACTTTCCAAATGCAATGTAAATAGTCCAGGTGGCCATTTGATTAATTGTTCAGCAGTCTTATGGGTTGGGGGTAGAAGCTGTTAAGGAGCTTTTTGGACAAAGACTTGGTGCTCCGGTACCACTTGCCGTGCGGTAGCAGAGAGAACAGTTTGTGACTGGAGCCTTTGACAATTTTTTGGGCCTTCCTCTGACATCGCCTAGAATATAGCTCCTGGATGACAGGAAGCTTGGCCCAAGTGATGTACTGGGCCGTACGCAGTACCCTCTGTAGCGCCCTTACAGTCAGGTGCCGAGCAGTTGCCGTACCAGGCAGTGATGCAACCGGTCAGGATGCACTCGATGGTGCAGCTGTATAACTTTGAGGATCTGGAGACCCATGCCAAATCTTTTCAGTCTCCTGGGGGGGAAAAGGTGTTGTCGATCCCTCTTCACGACTGTCTTGGTGTGTTTGCACCTTGATAGTTTGTTGGTGATGTGGACACCAAGGAACTTGAAACACCTGCCCCTTCGATGTGAATGGGGGCATGTTCGGCTCTCCATTTCCTGTAGTCCATGATCACCTCCTTTGTCTTGCTCACGTTGAGGGAGAGGTTGTTGTCCTGGCATCACACTGCCAGGTCTCTGACCTCCTTTCATCGTTGTCAGTGATCAGGCCTACCACGGTTGTGTCATCAGCTAACTTAATGATGGTATTGTACAGTTGATAACCATTGCTATAAAACTTTAAAAGTCCAATCTTACTGAATCATATATCACTTGTTTTGCCTATTTTTTTTTCACCTTTATTTAACCAGGTAGGCTAGTTGAGAACAAGTTCTCATTTGCAACTACGACCTGGCCAAGATAAAGCATAGCAGTGTGAACAGACAACAACACAGAGTTACACATGGAGTAAACAAACAATAAACAAGTCAATAACATAGTAGAAAAAAATATATTTACATTGTGTGCAAAAGGCATGAAGGTAGGTAGGTAATAAATAGGCCATAGGAGTGAATAAATACAATTTAGCAGATTAACACTGGAGTGATAAATGATCAGATGGTCATGTGCAGGTAGAGATACTGGTGTGCAAAAGAGCAGAAAAGTAAATAAATAAAAACAGTATGGGGATGAGGTAGGTCAATTGGGTGGGCTATTTACAGATGGACTATGTACAGCTGCAGCGATCAGTTAGCTGCTCAGATAGCAGATGTTTAAAGTTGGTGAGGGAGATTTTTTTTTAAAAATGCAATTCGTTCCAGTTGCAGGCACCCGACTGGAGCATACAGGTCGCAGTGGTGGATGGTATAAGGTGCTTTAGTAACAAAACGGATGGCACTGTGATAAACTGCATCCAGTTTGCTGAGTAGAGTATTGGAAGCTATTTGTAGATGACATCGCCGAAGTCGAGGATCGGTGGGATAGTCTTGCGGCGTGAGTGAAGGAGGCTTTGCTGCGAAATAGAAAGCCGACTTGATTTAATTTTGGATTGTAGATGTTTGATATGAGTCTGGAAGGAGAGTTTACAGTCTAGCCAGACACCTAGGTACATATAGATGTCCACATATTCTAGGTCGGAACCATCCAGGGTGGTGATGCTTGTCGGGCGTGCGGGTGCAGGCAGCGAACGGTTGTAAAACATGCATTTGGTTTTACTAGCGTTTAAGAGCAGTTGGAGGCCACGGAAGGAGTGTTGTATGGCATTGAAGCTCGTTTGGAGGTTAGATAGCACAGTGTCCAAGGAAGGGCCAGAAGTATACAGAATGGTGTCGTCTGCATAGAGGTGACATGTATGTGTAACTGATAGATGCACACATACACTGCATGTTAATGTTTTTAAATGTA
Organism: Oncorhynchus gorbuscha; assembly: GCF_021184085.1. Lineage (NCBI taxonomy): Eukaryota > Metazoa > Chordata > Actinopteri > Salmoniformes > Salmonidae > Oncorhynchus > Oncorhynchus gorbuscha. Next base: position 37,751,776 of record NC_060174.1, read on the forward strand.
TGTACATTGTAAAGTCCTTTGTCCGTCGGACCTCAGTAAGACTAGCTGTCGCCATTGGTGTCAGCTAATGGGTATCCTAATAAATCAAATCAAGGGAAATATAGCATTCTTTCTAACAAACAGATCTGCATATATTTCTAATAGTTGTGTATCCCTGGAAATAATCAGAATTCATGTAAACATTACAATTTTGAAAACAGCTTGTCCTGAAAAAGTGGTCTCTTGGCACAACTTACCCCAGATATGGGGAACTTAAGTCACCTACAAATGTTTGATTTTTTTTATTTCACCTTTATTTGAGCATGTAGGACAGTTGAGAACAAGTTATCATTTACAACTGCGACCTGGCCAAACAACAGTCACACATGGAATAAACAAACATACAGTCAATAATACAATAGAAAAAATCTGTATACAGTGTGTGCAAATGAGGTAAGATAAGGGAGGTAAGGCAATAAATAGGCCATAGTGGCAAAATAATTACAATATACAGTGCTTTGCGAAAGTATTTGGCCCCCTTGAACTTTGCGACCTTTTGCCACATTTCAGGCTTCAAACATAAAGATATAAAACTGTATTTTTTTTGTGAAGAAGCAACAACAAGTGGGACACAATCATGAAGTGGAACGACATTTATTGGATATTTCAAACTTTTTTAACAAATCAAAAATTGAACAATTGGGCGTGCAAAATTATTCAGCCCCCTTAAGTTAATACTTTGTAGCGCCACCTTTTGCTGCGATTACAGCTGTAAGTCGCTCGGGGTATGTCTCTATCAGTTTTGCACATCGAGAGACTGAAATTTTTCCCATTCCTCCTTGCAAAACAGCTCGAGCTCAGTGAGGTTGGATGGAGAGCATTTGTGAACAGCAGTTTTCAGTTCTTTCCACAGAATCTCGATTGGATTCAGGTCTGGACTTTGACTTGGCCATTCTAACACCTGCATATGTTTATTTTTGAACCATTCCGTTGTAGATTTTGCTTTATGTTTTGGATCATTGTCTTGTTGGAAGACAAATCTCCATCCCAGTCTCAGGTCTTTTGCAGACTCCATCAGGTTTTCTTCCAGAATGGTCCTGTATTTGGCTCCATCCATCTTCCCATCAATTTTAACCATCTTTCCTGTCCCTGCTGAAGAAAAGCAGGCCAAAACCATGATGCTGCCACCACCATGTTTGACAGTGGGGATGGTGTGTTCAGGGTGAGGAGCTGTGTTGCTTTTATGCCAAACATAACATTTTGCATTGTTGCCAAAAAGTTCAATTTTGGTTTCATCTGACCAGAGCACCTTCTTCCACATGTTTGGTGTGTCTCCAAGGTGGCTTGTGGCAAACTTTAAACGACACTTTTTATGGATATCTTTAAGAAATGGCTTTCTTCTTGCCACTCTTCCTTAAAGGCCAGATTTGTGCAATATACGACTGATGGTTGTCCTATGGACAGAGTCTCCCACCTCAGCTGTAGATCTCTGCAGTTCATCCAGAGTGATCATGGGCCTCTTGGCTGCATCTCTGATCAGTCTTCTCCTTGTATGAGCTGAAAGTTTAGAGGGACGGCCAGGTCTTGGTAGATTTGCAGTGGTCTGATACTCCTTACATTTCAATATTATCGCTTGCACAGTGCTCCTTGGGATGTTTAAAGCTTGGGAAATCTTTTTGTATCCAAATCCGGCTTTAAACTTCTTCACAACAGTATCTCGGACCTGCCTGGTGTGTTCCTTGTTCTTCATGATGCTCTCTGCGCTTTTAACGGACCTCTGAGACTATCACAGTGCAGGTGCATTTATACGGAGACTTGATTACACACAGGTGGATTGTATTTATCATCATTAGTCATTTAGGTCAACATTGGATCATTCAGAGATCCTCACTCAGTTTTTGATTTGTTAAAAAAGTTTGAAATATCCAATAAATGTCGTTCCACTTCATGATTGTGTCCCACTTGTTGATTCTTCACAAAAAAATACAGTTTTATATCTTTATGTTTGAAGCCTGAAATGTGGCAAAAGGTCGCAAAGTTCAAGGGGGCCGAATACTTTCGCAAGGCACTGTTGCAATTAAACACTGGAGTGATCGATGTGCAGAAGATGAGTGTGCAAGTAGAGATACTGGGATGTAAAGGAGCAAAATAAAAATGAAAAATAACAGTATGGTGAAGAGGTAGTTGGATGGGCTATTTACAGATGTGTACAGGTGCAGTGATCTGTGAGCTGCTCTGACAGCTGGTGCTTAAAGCTAGTGAGGGAGATATGAGTCTCCAGCTTCAGTGATTTCTGCAGTTCGTTCCAGTCATTGGCAGCAGAGAACAGGAAAGAAAGGTGGCCAATGGAGGAATTGGCTTTGGCCAGTGAAATATACCTGCTGGAGCACGTGCTATGGGTGGGTGCTGCTATGGTGACCAGTGAGCTGAGATAAGGCAGGGATTACCTAGCAAAGACTTACAGATGACCTGGAGCCAGTGGGTTTGGCAACGAATATGAAGCGAGAGCCAGCCAACAAGAGAATACAGGTCTCAGTGGTGGGTAGTATATGGGGCTTTGGTGACAAAACAGATGGCACTGTGATAGACTGCATCCAGTTCTGAGTAGAGTGTTGGAGGCTATTTTGTAAATAACATCTCCGAAGTCAATGATCAGTAGGATGGTCAGTTTTACGAGGGTATGTTTGACAGCATGATTGAAGGATGCTTTGTTTACGAAATAGGAAGCCGTTTCTAGATTTAATTTTGGATTGGAGATGCTTAATGTGAGTCTGGAAGGAGAGTTTACAGTCTAACCAGACACCTAGGTATTTGTAGTTGTCCACATATTCTAAGTCAGAACCGTCCAGAGTGGTGATGCTGGATGGGCGGACAGGTGTCGGTACTGAATGAAATATTACCACTACCTTTTTAAAACAATTTCCATCTTTATTTACAATTTAACACAATAGCTTTTTTTTCTTTTAATAATTTTAAGCACCTTTTAACACAGGCTTAACACCTAACAAACACTTTGTATAATTTATTTGTACACTTTAACATATCCCAGCAATAATACCTTGCATTACATGTGAGAAGAAAACACTTCAATTTGCTAAACTTACCACATGATTGTTGGCTCAACTTACACCAAGGATAACATTTTGACTATATTAGCACACACAGCTACAAGGAAGCTGCGTTCATGCTATGTTTAGGACCTCATATTGTAGCTTACAACCCCAACTGATGTATAGAACAATCTTAAAGTATCTACTTTGATTTAAATACAAGCATCATAAAACCTCCAACAACACAATTATTTGGCTTGGACCTAACTTGCCTACCACTTTTTCCATGTGGTGTCTTTCTTCAGACATATTTTTTTACATTTACCATTTAGCAGACGCTCTTAACCAGAGCAACTTAAATTGAGTGCATAGATTTCTGTGCTGGTCCACCATGGGAATCAAAACCACAACCCTTTGCATGCACCATGCTCTACCAACTGAGCCAGACGGGACCATTTGGTCAAAGGATACATTTTGTGTATGGTTTCCTACATACAAGGGAGGCTCAACTTACCCAACTATTTTTTATGTACTTATCCTTTATTTAACCAGGTAAGTCATTGAGAACGCATTCCTTTCACAATGACAACCTAAATCATTGAGAACAAAAATGCATTCACTTCTTTAACCAATTTTTTGAAAACTTTATAGTTCAACTTGAGGATATTTATTTTTTATATATAAAATACAAGATCTAGGGACATAAGTAGGCCCAATAGTTATACATTTGAATCAATTATCTGCACAGGTATACAAAACATTTGACACAAAATGTGTTAAAAAGTAAATACATCACAAATATACTGTATATATTTTTTTTTAGGGGAATTACAGTCTCTTTCATGCAATTTTCATTGACTTCAACAGGTTAATTTGAGGTTGATCACAGCCGAGGCTCCTGGGTCATTGAGCAGCATTCTGGAGAAGGGTTTTAGCCAAACCAGTCACTCTGCAGAGAGAGAAAGAACTGTTCTTTGACATGCTTTTTGTGAGGCTAGTTACTGATAATACATTTTCTTTTTCGGTGAGTGATTGATGATAATTTTTCGGAACTGTAAACTTTTGCAACAAACGGAACCAACATGAGACACTTAAACATCATATTTCATAATTTTGTTCGAAGAAAATGTAATGTTGAGGGTTCCAACTCTTTGGTGTTGTGGTTAGTGTCCACCCTGAGATTGGAAGGTTGGTAGTTCAGAGTCATACAAAGACTAAAAATGGGACCTGGTGTTAAGGAGATTTAGGGCAATGGACTAGCGTCCTGTCAAGCTGCCTCATGCTACAGAAACAGGAGCTAAGCTCCTGTTCCAGCTCGCACAATTCTTACATCAATATGTTTTATTCTGTACAGACTTTCTTTTCACTCTGTCATATCAGTTAGTATTGTGGAGTAACTGACTACAATGTTGTTGATCCATCCTCAGTTTTCTCCTATCACAGCCATTAAACTCTGCAACTGTTTTAAAGTCAGCGGTTTCCTTCCTCTCCGTCAACTGAGTTAGGAAGGACGCCTGTATCTTTGTAATGACAGGGCATATTGATACACCATCCAAGGAAAAAATAACAACTGGGTCGCGTCTCTGGCAACCGAACTAATAGAACGAACGACCAGCCGGCTTGGATAGCAACCCTAGATGTGTGTCGGGACAATATCTTCTGGAAGGCTGAAATAGTATGAATAAATAACATTTAATGAAAATATATCAATCATTATTTGAATATGTTGGTAACCCGTTGTATAAAAGTGATAATGCCCAAGAAGCCGCTGTTTGGAGGATATATTGACACAGTTTGTCTCTGACCTAACAACCCCCATGCCAATTCCTCCTCCAAACACCAGCTTCGCAGGCATTATTACTTCCATAGAATGCACTTCAGAACGTGACCTACTGCTTGCATATCAATATCAGACTTGGATGAATTTACATTTGCGATCTCCCGCTATCTGCATGCTTAGCCAATGAAATTACACCTTATTGGCATCTGACTTGAACCAACCAATTAAAATACCTAAACATTAAATACACATTTCTGCAGTGGCAAGTGGAAACATAACTAACCTTGTTACACATCGTTAAAGCTCATGTTTCCCAAAATCATTGTTAACATTGCACTTGAAAACGCTATAAATCTAACGCCTCAGACCACGTAGAACGTAGATCGTTAGATGCTTTTTTTTACCCTCCCGCATCACTTTGTACACAGAAGATCTCCACCAAACATGGATAAACCATGTGATTCTATCTCTGTGACCACTTCAGAACAATGTTGTCTACAAATACAAAGTTGCCAATGTCTTTGAAATTGACATAAACAAGTGATGTATTAAAAAGATGTCAAATGAAAACCAAGATGACTGCATTCAAATATAAACAGTAGGCTATAAGCCCATTTCAATCATATTGAATTTCATATTCAATCAATTGAGTTGTATTTTGCTACTTGTCGGCTACTGCCTATACCACGTCTCAATATACAGTGCATTCAGAAAGTATTCAGACTCCTTCCCTTTTACCACATTTTGTTACTTTAAAGCCTTATTCTAAAATGGATTAAATTAAAACAGAAATAACTTAATTGCAAAAATATTCAGACCCTTTGCTATGAGATTTGAAATTGAGCTCAGGAGCAACCTGTTTCCATTGATCATCCGTCAGATGTTTCTACAACTTGATTGGAGTCCACCTGTGATAAATTCAATTGATTGGACATGATTTGGAAAGGCACACACCTGTCTATATAAGGTCCCACAGTTGACGTTCCATGTCAGAACAAAAACTAAGCCATGAGGTCGAAGGAATTGTCTATAGAGCTCCGAGACAGGGTTGTGTCGAGGCACAGATCTGGGGAAGGCTACCAAAAAAATTCCGGGGCATTATTGAAGGTTCCCAAGAACACAGTGGCCTCCATCATTCTTAAATGGAAGAAGTTTGGAACCACCAAGACTTTTCCTAGAGCTGGCCACCCAGACCCTTAATTACTCACCAGCCTAAAGCAGCCCCAATTAGTCCTGTCCGTAGGACCTGTCGAGACCTGGCACGTCCAGCAGAGGGAGCCACTGCCACGTGATCCATCTCACCACGCCTCGACGAGTCTCCCCCTGTTGGCTTGTCTGCGGTACGCCACACCTAATACATGTCATATTCAAACAGCTTTAAGTAAAAACACACCGCTCCATAATACTGAGGACAACGTCCCGGACAGAGGGTCCCAAATTGAAGACAGTGTGGCAGTCTTAAAAGAAAGTTAAATGCAAAAAATGTAATTCGAAGATTTAATATTTCCCAGTTGTTTTGAACACGGCATTAGTGTCAGCAGCAGAAGGAGGGAGGGGGAGAAGAACAGAGGGTACGTTGCTCACGGTTCATGCTCTCTCCTTCCTTTCCTTTAGTGAGACTGACCAGAGTTTTCTACCCGAATAGGAAACTCAAGTAACACCGCATTTGCCTCATGCACAAATTCATGTTGTTCCAACGTCCAGAGAAAGTGACAAGCTGCTAATAATAATAAAAATGCAGGGCCATTGATACTTGGCTACTTTTTCATTGCAGCAGCAGCGCGGGATAAGTGTGCAGGGCTCCTACCGCCATCAGTGCAACACAACAAAATAAAGCTTTTACCACAGCATTCATCGTTGGGTTTTCTACACAAATGTTTGGTGATTGACTAGGAATGCCTTGAAAATCGCCCAGTTGGTGATCACTGCAATAAAGTGACAAAATATTATATTGTTCAAAAGTGGTGTCTGTCATATCATTCCTACAAACAGTGTTAGAAATGGGTGTAATCTGCTAATCTCTTCCTCTTCCTCTTCTCTGCAACTGCACACTTGGTGTGAGTTTGAGTGAGTAACAGAGAGAATTGGGAGGCACATGACTCACCAAGAGAGGAGCCTTGAATCAGGACAAGGGTTTTGCACCTGGAAAAAAAGGAGAAGTTAAAATAGGATTTAAAATTGTCTTTACAATCTAATATTATTACAATCAGTGCCATTTCATTTGGATCTACTTACTTACACCACTCTTAGAAAAAAGGGTTCCAAAAGCGATTGTCCCCATAGGAGAACACTTTCTTGTTCCTAGCAAAACCATTTTGTGTTCAAGGTAGAACCCTCTGTGGAAAGGGTTCTACATGGAACCAAAGGGTTCTACCTGGAACCAAATTAGGTTCTTCCAAAGTTTCTCTTATGGGGGCAGCCGATTAACCCTTTTAGGTTCCACCTTTTTTTCCTAATAGTGTAAGATCAGACAATCATGGGCAGCTGAATAACATGTCTCTTGGAGAATCCAGTCTCAGTGAGACATGATGCAGAGAATGTTTTTATGATCACCAGCATAGCTAGTACAAACCTAGCTCTTACCAAGCTGGTTAGTAGGAATCAATACACATTAAAAGATCAGAGTATCAAACAACATTTTGCACACAACTTACTGTCAATATGTATTTAAGGAGTGGTGGTTCTGGACTCTCACTGGGATGTGGCAGAATAGGTCACTTGGTAGCGGAGTGGGTGGCCAAGCACTGCTGTAAAGGCCATACATAAGGTCATTGACATTTCTCAGGAACTGTAAAGACAGACGAGTCATGATTAACCATTACCTAAGGTCTTCACTAAGTTACTCTTAGCCTGGCAAGTACAGTGCCTTCGGAAAGTATTCAGACCCCTTGACATTTTCCACATTTAGTTCCGTTATAGTTTTATTCTAAAATGGATTAAACCTTTTTTTTCCCTCAATCTACAAAAAAAATATCCCAAAAACAAAAACAGGTTTTAAGAAATATCACAAGAATCCAGACCCTTTACTCAGTACTTTGTTGAAGCACCTTCGGCAGCAATTACAGCCTCGAGTCTTCTTGGGTATGACACTACAAGCTTGGTACACCTGTATTTGGGGAGTTTCTCCAATTCTTCTCTGCAGATCCTCTCAGGTTGGATGGGGAGTGTCGCTGCACAGCTATTTTCAGGTCTTTCCAGAGATGTTCGAACGGGTTCAAGTCCGGCCTCTGGCTGGGCCACTCAAGGACATACAGAGACTTGTCCTGAAACCACTCCTGTGTTGTCTTGGCTGTGTGCTTAGGGAAGTTGTCCTGTTGGAAGGTGATCCTTCGCCCCAGTCTGAGGTCCTGAGTCCTCTAGAGCAGGTTTTCATCAAGGATCTCTTTGTACTTTGCTCAGCTTGGCCAGGTGGACAGCTCAGTTTGACTATGTTGCCCCTCATCAATCTGGCAGTCAGGCAGATAAACAGAGAAAGCTAGACAGCAAATCATAGGCTATTTAGTCAGCAGGCTGAACAACTTCTGTACTCCTTCTCTTTGTTCCCTTCTTCATCCAAGCTAGAAGATTTCTGAAAAACAAGATACTCAAGAATTTAAAATGGCAGTTGAGAGGTGTAACGTTAGAATGAGTGTTGCGCAGGAGCAGGTTAAGCAAAATGTGTCATTCTTTACCTTTATTTAACTAGGCAAGTCAGTTAAGAACAAATTCTTATTTTCAATGACAGCCTAGGAACAGTGGGTTTAACTGCCTATTCAGGGGCAGAACAACAGATTTGTACCTTGTCAGCCCGGGGATTTGAACTTGAAACCTTTCGTTTACTAGTCCAATGCTCTAACGACTAGGCTACCCTGCCACCCCATATATACAAAATACAACGACCTCTGATGAATCAAGATCTTACATGCTGGTAGCCTAGAACAAATGCTATGTAAGTGAATGTGCACTTTTCAGTTGGGTGGACTGCAAACTACAGAAAACACTGGCATAGCCTGTAGTAAAAGTAAAAGCATTTATAGCATCAGAGATTCTCTAAATTAGGGACCATCTCTGATACCTACAGGACCACAGAGATGTCAGAATTTTTTAAAATTGGTATTTCATCACCTGCCAAATAAACACCTCAAATGGCCCTGCTCCTGAACATTTTTAATCTGCCCGGATAAGCTGATGTGTACTCTGCCTGAGTACCATTAACCGGAGCTCAGAGTAATATGATTCTACTGGATTTGGGAATAGCTCGCATGAAGCCACCCGCCCCCGGGTCTCAAACAGAATAGGCCCGAGCCCAGTGTGTTGACTGGGTACAGTTTGCCCAGTGTGCTGACTGGGTACAGTTTGCCCAGTGTGCTGACTGGGTACAGTTTGCCCAGTGTGCTGACTGGGTACAGTTTGCCCAGTGTGCTGACTGGGTACAGTTTGCCCAGTGTGCTGACTGGGTACAGTTTGCCCAGTGTGCTGACTGGGTACAGTTTGCCCAGTGTGCTGAGCTCATGCATACCCTGCTGAAAACTAACACGTATGTTTATAATTGTAATGGATCTAGTGTCTCATGTGCAATGGGTGCATGGCACACAAACACTATGCATGTTTATATAAGTTGGTTTCTACTACTGGAGTAGCACTTAGATACCTGGGCCAGAGTTGAATCAGATTTCAACCAAAATGAGATGACTTCTTCACGACGTCAAAAAGAAAGGATTTTAATAGAGAAAGCTGACAAAATAGCAACGCTCCCTTGATTTTGATCCTGTCAGTATCGACACGTTCCAACGACGCACTTTGCAATCGCTCTCTCTGCGTGGTATTTTGGGAAGCGCATGTTACACATTAGGCAGTTGTAGGAAAGATGCATCATAAAAAAAAAACTTGGTAAACCTAAGTTCCATCTCTAAAGGGAAGCCAGACCCTGACATACACCTGCAGGCCAGGTATGTCAAACTCATTCCATGGAGGGCTTAGTGTCTGCTGGTGTTTGGTTTCTCCTTTCAATTAAGACCTAGATAACCAGGTAGGGGAGTTTCTTACTAATTAGTGACCTTAAGTTCTCAATCAAGTACAATGGAGGAGCGGAAACCCACAGACATTGGGCCCTCCGTGGAATGAGTTTGAAGACAATCCATGAAGTCAGCTTTGACAAACACACACACACACACACACCCCCCAGCAAAAGGTTTCAAGATGAATAATATTGCTGTCAATGAGTGGTGAAAACAGGCATCACATTTCCATTGTATATTAAACTAAATTATGTTACAGTACATTCCAGCATTATTTGTTTGTAGTTTGTTCAATGCAGTAAAAGTGTTTGATACATGACTTTAGACTCAGAGTTCACTGTGGATATGTACAATCTGAGACGCTGTGGATTGTAAATCAATATTCACTACCAGTGGAGATTGTAGCATATAAATCAATGGTGGGGCAAACACATTTTTTGGTGGGGGGGGGGGAATGCATGCCACCAAAGCCCCTACACAACACTAAACAATACATTCATTGCACGATAACGGTGACAAACGGTACCAACAAACTGTCCCAATACCTTACCACTGCTACACCTTGCTATCAGCAGAGCCTTGTCTGGCAGTGAAACAGTTCATGGAGCCTCATTTACTGCCTTTTAAAAACCATAACTAATATGTCTGACTTGCTTAAACAGACGTGGTATCTACTGACAATTGAGATGTACAAACTATGGCATCAAGTGGATAAGAAGCAATCCGTAACCACCAAGTCAAAACAGGAGGCGAATTTAAGAGGGGAAAATTGACCAAATGATTAGGGTGAGGCACATAGGCTACTAACGGGTTACTACACAACATACACTTAGTATTACTTTCTTAGCTACAGTATAGATCTCCTTGGCATACCTTACATAACGTATTTCCCCAGTCTTGAACTCACTGAAGTCAGATTTCCCAGTTCCGAGTTAACAGGTGTTTTGAGTGCGGCAGAAATCATGCTGGATTGACAGCATGTTGAATGTTAATCCTTTTAATCTTGGAAAAGAGACCCTTAAACCCAGACTTGGAACCACACAGCCTGCCCACTGAATAGCAGGCTACTGGTTGCTTTGCACTGATTCATTCTAAACCACTCATTGTTGAATTTGCAATTTCAACTTGTGTAATGTTTATGTCCAATGAGCACCAATACATCTATAATTTCTCTTGATATGACAAGGATTAAAAAGGATTTGCCAGTAGATTGTCAACTTGATTCATGATGACTGCTATCTAAGATTTTGAAAGTATGATGTTGACCTGTCCAATTAAAGCTACTGTAGATCTAACGTGATTTGACACCATTTTGTCTGTGGCCAATGATCTTGAGCCTTCTTGGATGGGCACTTCTAATGTAACTATGGCAGCACCCAAGGGGCTTAAATTTTCGAGCTCTCCTTGTAGATTTTGCGGTGACGTAGTGTCCCCATGAGTGACAGATCCCTGAGCCAATCACAGCACAACTAGAGAACATTACCAACCCCTACGCTCTGTATTTTCCACTGGCTGCCCCACCTTCACAGCACTGAGTTAGGCTGAAACATCTGCATTTTGGAGCTGCCTTAAGAAAGCAAAAGAGAGACCATGTTTGTATGCTGTTTTATTAACTCAATGATTAGATTTACTATTTATTGTTTTACATTGTCTACAAACTGATGTGACACGTATCAATGACAAAACAACATGCAAAACAGGCAATCCCCCTAAAAATGTGGGGCTCAAAACAGGTGGGGCTCAAAACAGGTGGGGCTCAAAACAGGTGGGGCTCAAAACAGGTGGGGCTCAAAACAGGTGGGGCTCAAAACAGGTGGGGCTCTGCCACACCTACCCTGAATGACTGGTCGCCACTGTTCACTATTACTAACGTAATCAGACTAAGAAGCCTTCAAGGCCCCAAGATAATATATAAAATACATTGAAATTATAATAGTGTAATATCTCCCATAACCATCTTTACACGAGTCCTCCTCTACTTAAAAACACATTACTCATCCCACTCCTTCCAGGGCAACAATCATTTTGAAAATAAGAAATAAAAATGTTCTCAAAGAGCATCTTGCAAAGTGAATTCACAATCCATGTGTTCACATAGAATACCAATGTATGAATCCTAATCCCCATTACATCCAGCGGTCAAACAATAGTGGTTCCAAACGGTATCTAAATGGTGGAAAACCGATTGGAACCATTTATCTGATTGACCTCTAGATTATATAGGTATTATGACACCACCGTGGGGCTCTATTAAGTATGCAAGTAGGATCCATGAGTAAAAAATAAAATAAAAAACATTTGGTTCAGAAGCCCAAAAATCTCGATTTTCCTAGTGTTTCATCCAAAGTGGTTCATCCATCTGTCCATTGCCTCTTCTTCAACTCACACTTTGTACTTCACCTTTGCTTTCTCGTTCAGTATACAGATGTGCTGCACAGAGCAAAAACACATGGTAACAAGTGTGTGTGAAAGAATACACCAATGACAGACTTGATTTAACAGATCTTATATTTAGGTCCTTCCCTAACACTCAACAAGCTGAATCTTGGATAGAGAATATGACCAAATATCAGGATCATGTCTAACCCAGACAACTTACACCGAGATCTCTGAAGTACTCGTTGTAGTCCAGGGCATATCCCACCAGGAACCAATCAGGCACCTCAAACCCCATGTCTGGGAAATACAGAGACGGAAACAAAACAGACAGAAATCACTCTACAAATACATGCAAAAAAAGCTATGTGCAACTCATATTAACATATAGATACGAGTCTCTAGTTCCTGGCATGCTGAATATCAAGAAATCCGTGTCATGACTTTATGGGATGTGTTTTAGTGTACATTTCGCCTTTACAGCTATATGCATTAGTATTACATAACATACATAACGTATGTTGCTATTTTCTCTCTCTGGAGTCTAGATGGCAGACTCCTGTTGTCTGTGACTGGGGTTGACCCTTTAGCTGCCAGGGACATAGAGCAAGTCTAAGGTAAACAGCTTTTCCTGCAGCACCATCTTTAAAAGCTTAGCCAAGTCCGACTTAAAAGCATTGCATAATCTCTAACCGTGTGTGTAGCATCCTAGTACTAGAGTACCATGTTCAATTACACATTTAAAGTAGATTTTCAGATAAGCATATTAATCTCATGTGGAAAATATAACTACATTATGTGTGGTCATCCTGCCTAAGGATGAGGCTCTTTCTAGTACATCAGTGTGCACACACACACACACACAACCAACCCCCAACAACTGCAACGTGGACATCGATTAAGGCAGCCCCCTGCATCTCTCTGATTCAGAGGGCTTGGGTTAAATACAGAAGACATTTTGGTTGAATGCATTCACTTGTACAACTGACTAGGTATCCCCTTTCCCCAACACACACACAGCAAAACTCACAGTCTGGTCTGTATCCTGAACTCCTTGGTGTTCTCTTAACTAGAAGGCTGAAATGACATAGAATACAACCAGAGAAATTAATAGGATATCTAGGCAAACCATGCTCTTAATGGCATGGGATGTTCTCAATGACATGGTCTACACAGCAAAAAAATACAATCCACTCAATGGCCTCTCAATAATACACTGTACTACAGTGCATTCAAGAACATTACCATTTACAACCTAAACTAGAGTCAAATAGTCCCTTCGATAGCAGAGGGTTATCCCGTCCTGCCACACATCAGTTAACAGTGCATAGATGAACTCTTAAGCTGTTCCAGTCACATAACATCTCTAAATCAGTGCTTAAGGGGAAGAGAGAGCATTAGGGTAGACAGAGAGTGCAGTCATTCACAGTGCTGTCTGGATTGGAAAAGTGACTGACATTCTGAGCTGCAACACTTCTGTCTAAATCAGGGCAACACAGTACTTGTAGAGAATGTTGGCATGATATGGGAGGAAAGAGAATACTGTATACAATGGTTCTCACCTGACCACTTTGACCATCTTTGGATTGCATTCACTCAGCAGTGACAGCAGTGTCTCCATAGTCCTCCCAGTCTCCACAATGTCCTACACCAATCAGCAGGACAGATACCGTTGGATAAGGGGTTTCAATTCAAGGCGTGCAAAGCAGTCCTACAACAATTCAAGGCGTGCAAAGCAGTCCTACAACAATTCAAGGCGTGCAAAGCAGTCCTACAACAATTCAAGGCGTGCAAAGCAGTCCTACAACAATTCAAGGCAAGCAATAAAATATTTATGTGGACAGCCATAGCGATGGTACACCCAAGAGTGAATGTGATTTGTGCCCTGGTCATATTGCTACGGTTGATGTGAGAGCTAGCATGCTCCACATTTATTTACAGCAGTTTTAACATTTAGAGAGATCCAATATTCAGATGAAGTGCTAGAAAGACAGAGGGAAATTGTCCTTACCTCAACTATCAAAACATTCTGAAAAGGAAATGAGGAAACAATTCAATACACAAATATACTGTTGATGAATATGTACATAATCAGAACATTTGAATTATTTAAAAAAAAACAGAGCCTGTAAAAGGGTTACAATTTCACTCCTAAGATGTAAGATATTTGATCAGTAGTTACGGCAAGCAATCAAATCTCACCTTCCCCGTTAGAGTAGAGAGCTCATCCCCTCCAATAACTTTGACACTGTTTGTAGACTGGTCATTCTGGGGACAATACACACCAGTAAAACTACACCTCACCCAGGATGAGGGTGATGGTCTAAATCTGTCACAAGGTGATTTTGTGGTGATCTAAATATACCTCAGAACAGTGTTGGCAAATGGCAGTGTTATCTGCTCATGCATCAATAGCACATCAGAGTTGTGCTTTAGCCAACCCGTGTCGTGCGTGTTGGCATGAGAACAGATAACAAAGGAGTTGGCTAAACGCACAAACTGATCTAAGAACAGGCTAGACAACATCATTCTCCAGCAACAATACCCAGAATAAGCATGTAACCCAGCATTTACTGTACATAAAGATCGCCATCGAGTGCATTTAACTGATTTGGAAGCTATTGAAGGAGGAAGATAAATGTGGAATGGTTCACTCACGCAATAGCTCTTTAGTCTAATGAAATCCACAGTCAACGGGACAGACTTATCGCAGTTCTGATTTAGGGCCTTGATATAGTCCAGCAGGTCGGAAAAGAATTTATAACCTCCTTTGAGAACACACAGTGCAACTATATGGTGTCCCCCCATGTCCCGGACTATATCACGAGCCAGGCGCTCAGTCCTAGAGAGAGACAGAGGGGACAGAGAGAAAAGGCATGGAGTTAGAGAAGGAGAGAGGAAGATACAATAGCACATGATATGTAATTTCTGTGAAGGCTCCTCAATCTTCAGTTGGTTTGTGATCTAGTCAGTCAAAACAATAATGGTTTGTGGTTAGTCTGACCAGGTGGACACCTTTTTTCTTTCTTTGAAATTCAGTTTGTTAGTGTCCCAACTTGATTTACTAGTTGTTGTTTTTATTTTTTATTTTAGATAAACATTTATTTCATTTTTATATTGTTTAAGTTTTAGTGTTAGTGTTGGGGACAGAAAGTAGCCTCCTATGTGTGGGAGGCTAGGAGCCATTTATGTGTTGTAGGTTGTAATTCTGTTAGCTAGTGACAACAGAGAGGAAAAAGGCGAAGCGAGAGGGTCGACGCCAACCATAAATCTGTCTGCGTGAAAATTAGCATTAACTAGTAGAAGTGGGGAAATGATGTATGGAGGTCAATGAGAGTGTAGAGTTTGGCCAACAAAAAAAAATTGTATTAGTAATTTGCTACGTTATGCTTATTTGATGAGCGAATAGAAGTTTCGTAATGGTTAGGTTTTTACCAATGCACTGATAAGGGGACACACGTGGCATTTCCGCAACTTTGAAAATTAGACTATTGGAGTTGTGCCTGTTGTGCACACGAGTATCTGCCCCCTCATCGGCTAGAATGATCCCACCTGATCTTTCCTCCTCCCGCCTGCATTCCATCTTTGTGGACCTGTATTGCCATTGTTAGAGCAGTCACTCGACTAGCTTGTCAATATAATAGATCATCTTTGGTGATAGCTAGTAGTCTCGAAAATCCCAGACTTCGAGAAACAGCACTTGGTCTGGGGAAGATGTCGGATTCTCTTGGACATTTCAGAAAAAAAATGTTCCCGGGGAGGTGCCTCAGACAAATCTCTCAACAAATAGGAGTTTCTGTAGCCAGACATAACCTGGCTTGGAGGTAGATGATGCAAACTAGCCACTTGCAAAATGCACTCATTAAAATAACCTCCGCATTCTCCATCTCGCTAGCTAGTTATTACTTTGTGTCCGGCGGGGTTGTTTATGCAACAAGCAGATAAGGTGGTGACGTCACCGGATGTGACGGGCTTCTCTGTTCCGACTCCTCCGCTCTATTCCAACTGACGCAGGTACTTGTACAGACTTGTTTGATGGAACATTGTGGAAGACAACCCATCTGTCTAGCGAGACCAGATGGCTAGTGATGCACAAGCTAAAAAACTAGCTAGGCCTATTTGAAACGTCGCCATCTCCCGGCAGCATTTACCTGCCAAATTCAGAAGTTTCAAAACCCTATTAGAGGAAAGAAATCTTGAAAATCCCATTTGATTTTTGCCTAAAGATTAGAAGAGAAAAAACTAAAACTGAACACAATTTGTTTGTTTTTTTATTTTAGCTCCTTTTAGAGTCAAAGTTGTAGTATAGTTTTTCAAACAGATTGAAATAAAATTATTAGGCAGTTTACTAAATGGTTCTCATGATTAACTTTTGTTTCATTTTTTTGTTTACTAGAATAACCTTGACGCAGCATTGTGCCCTGGGATTTGATGATGATGCTACAGTACAGTAGCCTACCCAGGTTCCAAGAGTGCCAGTCCAGTGGTGATGGTTTGACTTACCTGTCCATGATCAGTCCATGAGGGATGATGACCCTGTCTAAATCCTCCTCATAGTGTTTGGGGACACAGAAGAGGTCCAACTCATACCCCTTCTCATCATCTGGTATCTGACGGAGCAAAGCGATGAAACATTTAGGAAATCGGGACCTTGGGTTCTATCTGTGCAAAGCATAGTTCTGAGATATTGAGCATCAAAGTTCTCACATCCCAGATGCCGGAACTGGTTTGTAGTGAATTCTTCTTTCATAAAGGCCTCGCCTTAAAAGGTACCTAAATTGCAAAGTATCGAAATCCTGAGACATTTGTAAATCCATTTTTTTAGGGGGGGGGGTGCAATCACAGATAGAACCTTATAGTTCTGAAATGTCAATCAGGGTTTAGTAATATGGTTCTGACACTTCTGGATTAGACATTCAGTAAAGAAAACTGTGGCTTTTTTGAATAGATAAAAATGTCAGAATAACTATTTGACCAAGATAGTCAGAACACATCAAATACATTAAAACATATATTATGATCATCCGACGAATTGCTATCAACACTGAACGATGTGGCAACATATACTTTAAGATTTCTGACATTGTTGTGGTTTGTTTGGGTGCCATTATTGCTGGCTCGACAAGGCTACAACACAGGTCAAATTCATGTTGCATGGCCCGGTCATTTTAAACCTTTCCATTCGTCCAAAGAGAAGTCTCCTCCCACCTGAGGTACCCGGCCAAGAAAAACAAACTCCGCCATTCTTAGAGAGACATGGCAAAGACATTTTCTGATTGGTCCGACTTTTTGTTCAGGCTTGTAATTGGATTGCAGCTAGAACACTAAACAGCCAATTTGAAATGGGTTTATGCAGAACTTCCTAGTTTTCAATTTGTTTCACTTAAAATAACATTATTAAAAATCATATCAAATACATATGAAGAACCATCTAAAGATAAATTATTTGACACTGAAGCACATACGCACGCACACGTCATCCTTGCAACATTTAAGATTGCTTTCAACCACCTGTTTCTGGGTGAGCGAGATAGAGGGTACGATCCGCTTTCAGGACTTCATACTAGGTCTGACAGGCAGCGTGAATTGTGAAATTGTGTCAATTGACAAGGTAGTTAACAAATGTCAGATATGTATTCACACCGGTCCTGTCCCGCAATCCTGATGATATGAAACCACACTGACACATACATCAGAAACGTCCATTCTGCAGAATATCATACTGTCAAGACAAAACGAGGAATCGGTCTGACTGACATTGCAAATAGAACATAGGGTACACTTTACCTGGTGATAGGTGGCCATGTTACCGCTCGTGCTGGTTCACGCCTCACTAGGGTGATATTTGAGAAGCCATGCCTGGATACATAGTGAAGAAAGAATGTTATTTAGTGTAATGGGTGGTGCGTCTGTCGTATGTGCCCTGTCAGCCGACTACCTACTTTACCGTGGGCGAGGACATGCGATGCTCTCCCTCCCCCGGGGTTTTAAACCATCACGTCACAATCCATTTTACCATAGCCAGCCTTTTACCGTCCAATAATCTGATTTACCGGACGCAACCTGCGTTTAATGCACTGGCTGCTGCACATTGTAGAATACCGCCGTATTCATTGCTGGTACGAATTAGTCGAATTGGCTGAAAATAATTGTAGCCTAGTGCATTTTTTTTGTCATAAACCACCGTCCGTTATATCGTATGTTAAAATATAAATGAACACATCCAAATCTATGCCTATAGCTGCACCATGAAGGATTATCATACATTTGGGAGGCTTGCTGCCAGTGACATGCTGCGCAATGATGATCTGTATACAGCTTCCATTACTATTTAGTTCATTGTCTGAAAGCTTGTCCTCAATTAACCCAGTACAGGTTCTATCAATAGTTCATCTAAAATTAATCCTAATGGGAAAATCAACTTCAAACCATTCTTTTCACTTGGTATAGCCTGTGTTTTGTTAGATTCATAATAGGCAGTCCATCACCAGCCTTGAATGTATGGCCGTGTTAGAATCAAAACCATAATGTATATGGGTAAACTTTGACTGACAAATAATAGTTATTTATGATGCAAGGTTGCCTGCACTGTCAGCTGCAATGTAAAACAAGCCCTATGTCTTCCACACAAATGCCTGGCAAGACTGCAGGGGAGACAGCTTATCATCACAATTCTCCTCCCTGTGTTTCTATGACATTACATATTATACAGTACAAAACACATCCAAGGGACAAAAAAAATACATTTGCCAATTGGAAACATAAAATTATTTAATAGGACCCCACTTTAATGAGTGATACAGAAATGTAATGTTCCTTTTCACCATACGAAAGATAAGAGCTCCCAGGCAATTGTGTGTCTCTGTATGTACATACGAGACACACCATCAGGGTCGCATTCAGGAGGGGGGAATTTACTGAACGTTACCGATAGAAATAACAGAATAGATAGGATGTGATTGCTCACATCAGAGGCATGTCGGTTCTACAATATGCATTTCTATCTGAGCGTTCCTTAACGTTGTGCCCTACTGAACGCAGCCCAGACAGTGCAGAACAATCATTCTCATTGTAGAGAACATCCAATACACATAACCATCCTCTCACCCTCAGCACTATAGTTATTATGCCAGTTATGACAAAGTCTCAAATGACACCATACAGAGCACTACTTTTAGCTAGACCTTATACACAGATATGTAGCTCAGGCCAAAAGTGGTGCACTATCCAGGGGAATAGGGTGGTTTATAAGACACACCAAAATAGTGTGCACTTATTTTTTCTTCTTCTCATCTTTCTTGGATGAGGAGTCACCCTTCTCCTTCTCTTTCTCGTCCTTCTTCTCCTTGTCCTCTTTCTTCTCCTTCTTGCCCTCTTCTTTCTCCTGTCCCTCCTTCCGCTCTGCGTCACGGTTGGAGATCTTGTTGTTGATGAGGTTGTGGAGAGCCACCACTGAGCGGATAAGGGAAGCCAGGTAAACCACCAGCATCTGGTCATTGGTCTTTAGGTAGAAGGCCTTAGTGAACTCCTGCAGGGAGAAGTGGCAGGATTAGGGCATTGTGAATTAATTATGATTAACCAGGGGATTTGATCAGCACAACATGGAATCTGGTGGAAAATGCCAGGCTACCTGTTCAATGTAATGAAGTAGTAGGTCCTACAAACCTGAATGTATTTTAATTGAGAATTAAAATGTATCAATGTGCACTCTTTCCCCAGAAAATAAGAATGAATGGTAATCGATTACCATGCCTGCCCCTATCCCCCTCGCTCCCACACACACTCCAGCCTACCCCCACACCCAATCATACCAGTAGGTTGACGTCGGGAAGCAGGTTGAAGACGTCCTGTAAATGGTAAACGATTTGGTGGTTGATGGGAAGCTTGTCTGCAGCCACTCTCTCCAGGTAAGACCTGATGTCCAGCAGCTTGGAGTTGAGTCCCTTCAGGCCATGTACCTGGTTGGTGATCCGCTGAGACAGAGTACCCACTGTTGTGTCCTTGATGTCTCTGTGGACACGAGAATATATCGAAGGAGAATAGAAAAGGGTGTCGAATTCAGTGTGGCGTTAAACTGGAAGTCAGAAGACTCCCTGAAATGCTTTATTGTATGTGTGAGTAAAAGAGAAAGACAGATGGGTATGTGGAATGTGTGTGTGTGTGTGGTCCAGTTAAAAGATCATGCGTACCTGAGCAAGTGCTCCACGCCCACCTCCTCTGCTTCCTCTGCTCCGATCTCACTGGTCACATGTTCAAACGTCTTGGAGGTCGGCGTGCCGTCCTGGAAAAGTAAAGTAACAAGAACTTGTGTGATCACTTGTATGCCTAGTCCAAAAATCAGCCCAGTGACCTCGGGGTTGGCTGGTCCAGGGTTTGACTGATTTTGTCATTTTGGCTCATACATGTCTATGCTACACTTACATCATGTATTTCCTCCACAGAAAAGTAGGCTTCTGTTGGCAGGCCCAGGTCCTTAGGCTTTACATCAATTATCACTAATACCTGAGAGGGAGAAAGTCCCATACAAAACAGTCATTGTTAAATTCTCAGCTGCATTATCAATACAATTTAATAATTTCAACAGGAGATGGAACATATGTCTTACTGGTATTTATTCATGTGGAATATTTACAGGGTTGAAAGCACTTACGGAATTGGTGCAGTATTGCTTGATGAGTTCATTGATGGCAATGTCATTCTTATGTAGTTTAGGACCTGTGTGATACCAACCCACTATCCTCTCTCTGGCTGGAAAGAAGAGAAGGGAAAGGTTTGAGAACCTTATAGGATGCCTGTAGAAGTCGATGAGACTGAATTTACATAGTTAAAAATGTACCAATGTATAGTGTGTTCTCACCATTGACTTTCTTGAACATGCTGTACATATTCTCCAAGTAATCATGATCCAGGAACCACACTGAATCATCCTTGTCATCCTCATCAAATGGCACTGGAGAAAATCCAATCAATATTGCCTCCAACTACAGACTTGTGTAGCTAAACATTTTGTCATCATAATTACACTGCCGTCACAAATGTTATAAACTAGCCACAAGATTAAAGGAGAAGAACTCACCTGCAAAGCTGTTGGACACATCAAGGACTTTCTTATGCCAAGAGCCGAGGAGAACACCCACTACTCGCTTCTGGTTTCCTACTTTCCCTATTCTGTAAAAACAACATAACATTTACACAATCAATACCATAGGATGTCTTGGAGGAAATTAAACATTTCCTCTAAGACTAAAGTCAAAATAACTACTTTTAACCCCGGCACTAGCTAAGTTACCTACCCTGATACATAGTGACGTTGTGCTCTACGAAACTAACTGAATGTTTTTTTCAATTATTCCATTATTTAGAAATCAGTTGTTACTTGCTAATACTAACAGGTAGTGAGTGGCCTGTAAATGCAATTGACTAGCCAAAATGAACTAGTTAGCTATGCTACTGTCATGGCTAACAAATACACAGCTTCATATGAGTTTCTGACTCAGCAGGGTTAGCTGGCCAGCTAGCCTAGCTAGGCCTGGCTGCAACATCATCTAGTACAAAAAGTGGCAAGTTAGTAAAGAGGTAACGAATTGATAGGATTGGAAACATATTATTAAATGACATACCTATTAAAATGATCCACCACGCTGAGCAACACCAGTGGATGGACAACCACATTTTCTACCGCTAAGTCCGGCATTTTTATGTGAAGTGTTTGAGGATGCAACCAAATTCTGTGATGCTAGCTGTCTCGCTAGGTAGCTACTTCCTGTCGAATGCCTAGCTACTTCCGTTTCTACGTAGCAACATAACCACTGAATAGAACGCGACGGTAGTGTAGAAGGAATATCTTTGGAAGCAGTTTGCTGGACTACAACAACATTGATTTGACAGCTAACGTTAGTCAGCACCTGCAAATATGGTAAAAATAATTATTTCATTAACATGAAAGGTTTTGTTTCATGTAGTTAGCTAGTTCAATAATAGTTATGTAAAGGGTGTGTTACGTGCAGGCAGGCCGAACAACAAATAGTGATGACTGATGTCATTGCCGATCCATTCATGGCAGCATGAAGATGTTTTGAGTAGTGCTGAGGAAGTAAATACAATCATAGAAAATATGTCACCAGAGAGTGTGACTTAGCCACGGAGGATCATTAGCTTATTTTAAAGCTGTGGCTTGTTTTAAATCACAAGCATGTAGGTCTATATGCCTAGTTGTGAAGACTTCAATTTGGGCAGAGGGCATGGCAATAGGCCTAGCTGATTATTGAGATGTGGCTGTCAGTGAAAACCAATGCGTCTAAAAATGTGCGTGAAGATAATGTATCTTGGGCTCCCGAGTGGCCCAGTGGTCTAAGGCATCTCAGTGCAAGAGGTGTCACTACAGTCCCAGGTTTGAATCCAGGCTTTATCACATCTGGCCTTGATTGCGAGTCCCATAGTGAGGTGCACAATTGGCCCAGTGTTGTCTGGGTTTGGCTGGGGTAGGCTGACATTGTAAATAAGAATTTGTTCTTAAATTTCACCTTTATTTTTTATGTTTAGACAAGGGGAGGGGTGTGTGGCGAATATATTGGCATGTCTCTCTCCAGAATGCTCTCAGCTCTCTAGAATGTACGGCATTCACCCATAGAATGATTAATTAAAAGGGTTATACAAATGTTTCATCCATCCAATAGAGAATTCCATCAGAAAAACAATAGTCCCAACCCCATATGGTTAAAATGTTAGACGATTTACTGAGAATTTAGCATGTGAATGGAATGTCATCACAGGTTTGAGTAAAAACATGGGCTTTTTCTAAATTAAATCTGTTGAATACAAGACTAAATGGGTACTAAATATATGTATTTACAAAGCTAAGAGACTGAATTTCAGTATCCATCCTCCCCGAAGACAATCTGTACCTGTTTGGTGTATTTTGAGTCTTTCCCTTTATAATCGTCATAGAAATGTCTATCCATGTAGATTGATTACCAGTATAGGTAATGAAACCCAAGGATCTGGAGGTGTAAATTACAAAGGTATCAAGTAGATTTTGTTTGGTCCACTGAGCGGAAACACCTCCTAAACGGTACCACCTCACAATGCCAAATATAGAAGCGATACAACCAAGACCAGTGCAGTCTAAACTAGCAAATTAACATTGTTATTTCATCAACACTGCCAAGTACATTAAGGTTATAATATTGTAGATAACAATTATGTCATTTATAATGACATGGGGCAAAGAAAACTAAGTTGACATTAATTTTGCAGCACCCTCTTGAATTTGCCCTGTTTTTCTCTACATTGTACAGCAGTGAGTGAACGCCCTACAGAACGCGCTGAGCTGTCTCCCACAAATTCTTGCAATTTTTTTTTTTTTCTGGTTTGCCCTTTATTTTTGTCAATTCCCCATTACATATGTCACCAATAGTACATTTACCGTTAATCCCCATTTGGTTACATACATTTGTTAATGCATGGATTAATTAGGCCTATAGTCATTTACCGTTCTCATTCTCTGAGTTGAAAGTGTTTGCAGAGTGCACAACCTGTTACACTTGTGAGGAACTTGTTTTGGTTTATTTCATACCATCAATTTTTTTCATTGTATTTTCTTTTGAGCGCTCCAAATGAGCATGTGTGGTTTCTCTGTCCTACTTCTACACCTGAGCATGCATAGGCTAACTGGCCTGCTGCACACAAATGTAGGAAAGTGCCCATTTGGGGATTTCTGGTTGTCTTATCACCACTAATAAAGGTGAACTTCAGTCATTTTTTCCTCTACCTTTTTTAATCCATTGTGAATGATAGTTCCTCCCAGTATTTGAAAAATATTTCATGGCCAAAAGTCATGGCTAAAAGTTGAGAATGACACATTCATTTTCAAAGTCTGCTGCCTCAGTTTGTATGATGGCAATTTCTATATACTCCAGAATGTTATGAACAGTGATCAGATGAATTCCAATTAATTGCAAAATCCCTCTTTGCCATGCAAATGAACTGAATCCCCCAAAAAACATTTCCACTGCATTTCAGCCCTGCCACAAAAGGACCAGCTGACATCATGCCAGTGATTCTCTCATTAACACAGATGTGAGTGTTGACGAGGACAAGGCTGGTGATCACTCTGTCATGCTGATTGAGTTTGAATAACAGACAGGAAGCTTCAATGGTGCTTGGAATCATTGTTCTTCCTCTGTCAAACATGGTTACCTGCAAGGAAACACATGCCGTCATTGCTTTGCACAAAATGGACTTCACAGGCAAGGATATTGCTGCCAGTAAGATTGCACCTAAATCAACCATTTATAGGATCATCAAGAACTTCAAGGAGAGCGGTTCAACTGTTGTGAAGAAGGCTTCAGGGCGCCCAAGAAAGTCCAGCAAGCGCCAGGATGTCTCCTAAGGTTGATTCAGCTGCGGGATCGGGGCACCACCAGTACAGAGCTTGCTCAGGAATGGCAGCAGGCAGGTGTGAGTGCATCTGCATGCACATGGAGGCGAAGGCTTTTGGAGGATGGCCTGGTGTCAAGAAGGGCAGCAAAGAAGCTCTCCAGGAAAAACATCAGGGACAGACTGATATTCTGCAAAAGGTTGGACTGCTGAGGACTGGGGTAAAGTTATTTTCTCTGATGAATCCACTGTCAGACTGTTTGGAGCATCCAGAAAAAAGCTTGTCCAGAGAAGGCAAGGTGAGCGCTACCATCAATCCTGTTTCTCTGCCAACAGTAAAGCATCCTGAGACCATTAATGTGTGGGGTTGCTTCTCAGCCAAGGGAGTGGGCTCACTCACAATTTTGCCTAAGAACACAGCCATGAATAAAGAATGGTACCAACACATCCTCCAAGAGCAACTCCTCTTCAACCATCCAGGAACAGTTTGGTGATGAACAATGCCTTTTCCAGCATGATGGAGCACCTTGCCATGAGGCAAAAGTGATAACTATGTGGCTCGGGGAACAAGACATCTATTTTGGGTCCATGGCCAGGAACCTCCCCAGACCTTAATCCCATTGAGAACTTGTAAAGAAATAAAACAATAGTAAAAAGACATTTTAAAAAAAAGAGTAGCAAGGCTATATATAGACAGCTCTTAGTCAGGCTTATTGAAGTAGTATGTACATGTAGGTATCGTTAAAGTGACTGTGCATATATGAACAGTAGCATAAGTGTAAAAAGAGGGGTTGGCGGGTGGTGGGACACAATCCTCAAGAGGTGGGTGGACAAACAAAACCCCACAAATTCTGACAAACTCCAAGCATTGATTATGCAAGAATGGGCTGCCATCAGTCAGGATGTGGCCCAGAAGTTAATTGACAGCATGCCAGGGCAGATTGCAGAGGTCTTGAAAAAGAAGGGTCAACACTGCAAATATGGACTCTTTGCATCAACTTCTTGTAATGGTCAATAAAATCCTTTGACACTTATGAAATGCTTGTAATTATACTTCAGTATTCCATAGTAACATCTGACAATAATATCTAAAGACACTGAAGCAGCAAACTTTCTGGAAATTAATATTTGTGTCATTCTCAAAACTTTTGGCCACGACTGTACAGTATCCCCCTTCATAATCTCCAGGCATCGGTGTGAAAGAGCAAAATGTCATGTTCTGAGGATCCCATAGCCCTATATCGAATAGGGATGTCTTAAAATACATGAACACATTTCCCTTTGTGCAAAAACAGTTATGTCTGTCGCATGCTCACTGGTGCTGGAAACTGAGAGCTCGGAACAGGCTAGTTGATACAACGTTGCAAGTTCTCTAGCGACAGCTTCGGCCGGACCTTCATATATACAGTCATTGGGCTGGACCCAGATTTGATAGGCTACCATGGTCCACTTCACTAGGGATAGCTCAAGACCAATAGAAAAGGCAGACAGGCCTAGGGAGATGAATAGTAGAGATGACAAATAAAATGCAGGTTCTTTCAAATTGCATTCTATTTGCAATTTGAAAGGTAGACCTTACAGTGAAATGCTTACAAGCACTTAACCAACAATGTAGTTAATAAAAAAGGGTTAAAGTATTTACTAAAATAAACTGATGTTTTTAAGAATAACATAATTAAACAATAAAATAACAGTAGCGAGGCTATATACAGGGGCTACCGTTACAGAGTCAATGTGCAGGGGTACAGGTTAGTCAAGGTAATATGTACAGTTCCAGTCAAAAGTTTGGACACACCTACTCATTCAAGGATTTTTCTTTATTTTTAATATTTTCTACATTATAGAATAATAGTGAAGACAAACTATGAAATAACACTTGAAATCAAAATATATTTTGAGATTCTTCAAAATAACCACCCTTTGCCTTGATGACTGCTTTGCATACTTGGCATTCTCTCAACCAGCTTTACCTGGAATGCTTTTCCAACCGTTTTGAAGGAGTTCCCACTTATGTTGAGCACTTGTTGGCTGCTTTTCCTTCACTCTGTGGTCCAACTCATTCCAAACCATCTCAATTGGGTTGAGGCCAGGTCATCTGATGCAGCACTCCATCACTCACCTTTTTGGTCAAATAGCCCTTACACAGCTTAGATGTGTGTTGGGTCATTGTCCTGTTGAAAAACAAATGATAGTGGGACTAAGTGCAAACCAGATGGGATGGCGTATCGCTGCAGAATGCTGTGGTAACCATGCTGGTTAAGTGTGCCTTGAATTCTAAATAAATCACAGACAGGGTCACGAGCAAAGCACCATCACACCTCCTCCATGATTCACAGTGGGAACCACACATGCGGAGGTCATCCATTCACCTACTCTGCGTCTCAAAGTCACAGTGGTTGGAACCAAAAAATCTCAAATATGGGCTCAGAACAATGAACAGATTTCCACCGGTCTAATATCCATTGATTGTGTTTCTTGGCCCAAGCAAGTCTATTATTCTTATTGGTGTCCTTTAGTAGTGGTTTCTTTGCAGCAATTCGACCATGAAGGCCTCAGTCACACAGTCTCCTCTGAACAGTTGATGTTGAGATGTGTCTTACGTGAACTCTGTGAAGCATTTATTTGGGCTGCAATCTGAGGTGCAGTTAACTCTAATGAACTTATCCTCTGCAGCAGGAAGTGACTGTGTCTTCCTTTCCTCTGACAGTCCGCATGAGAGCCAGTTTCATCATAGTGCTTGATGGTTTTTGCGACTGCACTTAAAGTTTCTTCAAAAGTTCTTGAAATGTTCCGTATTGACTGACCTCCGTCTTAAACGAGGGACGGTTGTTTATCTTTGCTTATTTGAGCTGTTCTTGCCATAATATGGACTATCTTCTGTATACCACCCCTACCTTGTCACAACAACTGTTTGGCTCAAACACATTGAGGAAAAAAATGCCATACCTGTTAATTGAAATGCATTCCAGGTGACTACCTCATGAAGCTGGTTGAGAGAATTCCAAGAGTGTACAAAGCTGTTAAGGCAAATGGTGGCTACTTTGAAGAATCTCAAATCTCAAATATATTTTGATTTGTTTAACTCTTTTTGGTTACTTCACTTTTTTGGTTACTTCAAGTGTTTATATTTCATAATTCATTCTACAATGTAGAAAATAGTAAAAATAAAGAATAATCCTGGAATTAATAGGTGTTTCAAAACTGTACATGTAGGTAGAGGTAAAGTGACTATGCATAGATAAACAGAGAGTAGCAGCAGCATAAAAATTAGTGGGGGGGTGGGACAATGCAAATAGTCCAGGTAGCCATTTGATTAGCTGTTCAGGAGTCTTACGGCTTGGGGGTAGAAGCTGTTAGGAAGCCTTTTGGACCTAGACTTGGTGCTCCGATGCCGTGCGGTAGCAGAGAGAACAGTCTATGACCTGGATGACTGGAGTCTTTGAAACATTTTTGGACCTTCCTCTGACACCGCCTGGTATGGAGGTCCTGGATGGCAGGAAGCTTGGCTCCAGTGATATACTGGGCCTGCACACTACCCTCTGTAGTGCCTTGCGGTCGGAGGCCAAGCAGTTGCCATACCAGGAGGTGATGCAACCAGTCCGGATGCTCTCGATGGTGTGGACAGCTCTCAAACTGCTCCACTACAGCTCTGTCTGGGGGGAGTGCTCGGTTCTCCTTTTCCTGTAGTCCACAAATAATTTCATTCATCAGGATATTTTCTGTTTTTATTTGTCCGGCTTTATGTATTATTACTTAGTTGACAATTTTAGGTCTACTGATACATTGACGGAGGCTCTCAGTTCTATGCGTTCATTTCTTTAGCCACCAATCATTGCGTCCATATAGCAGAGGCTGGTCCACTAGCAAGAGTGGAATTTTTACTTTTAGATGTATCATTTTAATTCCGATTTGTATTTGTAACCAGTTGACAATTATTATTTTTTAAAGAATGCACATATGAAAATCAGAATTGCCACGCAGATCAGTAGAAGTGGTAGGAAAAATTGTAAGCTTCCCCAAACTTGCGCGCCACCTAGTAATATACGATCGTCAACAGAGCGCACATTTCTTTGTATTGCATAATTACAACAGGTGTGTGAGAGGGGTGTTGTTACCAAGATTGTGCCTATTATTAAAACTGAGCAAATGGACAGCAATGCGATCCATCGCGGAGAAAAGCGCTCACCTCGATCTAGCACCAGCTGGTGGAAAGCACCACTCACTGTGTTACTTGCTAGACTAATGGGCTAGTACACCTACGTGTTTGACATAGGCAAGAGCAGGCCTGCGAACCGAGGGCGAGAGAATGCCACGTTCCTTGATATTGTTCCCATTCCATTTTTGCCAAGTTTAGAATTCTGAACTAATAGAAAATAATGTGGAGAACCTGTGAGCATTACTCTAGATCACTTGATATCCACCACAAGGGTGAGAGAAGAGGGAGCGAGAAAGAACTGACTTAACGCGTACTGTCTGTCATACAGCAGAGCTTGTGTCCGGCGCCAAACCCCCACAACAGATAAGAGCATATCACAACCAAAAACAGAGCTGAGAGCTCTCCTTGCAGAATGGAGCCCATATATAAATACAGTATCATTTATAGCAATAATGCAATTGAAAAATGATTTAATAGTTTATTGCTGCACAAATTCTTTCAATTTGACCATCACACTAGCAGGGGGTGTTGCAGCACCTTCAGCACCTGTACTTCCGTGGCTATGAACCCATTGCATTTTAAAAAGAGGCAAATCAGCAGTTGCTACATCAATTTATAGACAAAAATGAATTAAATGTATCTATTGATTTTTGAAGTATATGACATAAGTGCCTCATGAGCTTAGTTCAACTGACACACCCCATCAGTGCACAAGATCTAACCTTCTTTTACTCCAATGTTTGTAAAGAAAGTAAATGTCAACAAACACTGTTTAGCCTGCTTGTATGAGATACACATGGTATTTTTATTTATTTTTTTATTTTATTTCACCTTTATTTAAACAGGTAGGCTAGTTGAGAACAAGTTCTCATTTACAACTGCGACCTGGCCAACATCATTGTCCAATGAAATGCTTACTTGCAGGTTCCTTCGCAAGAAGGCAACATTAAGAAATAGTTGTTGTTTTTAAACACAATGGCAGTAGAATAACAATTTTTTTTTTGCATGTACAGTGCTGTGGGAAAGTATTCAGGCCCCTTGACCTTTTCCACATTTTGTTATGTTACAGCCTTTTTTTTAGCAATCTACACACAATACCCCTAATGACAAAGCGAACAGGTTTGATTTTCTTTGTGCAAATTTATGAAGAAAGAAATACCTTCTTTACATAAATATTCAGCCCCTTTGCAATGAGACTCGAAATTGACTTCACGTGCATCCTGTTTTCCATTGATCTTCCTTGGATTCCACCTATGGTAAATTGATTGGACATGATTTGTAAAGGCTAACACCTGTCTATATAAAGGTCCCACAGTTGACAGTGCATGTCAGAGCAAAAACCAAGCCATGAGGTCAAAGGAATTATCCATAGAGCTCCGAGACAGGATTGCGTCGAGGCACAGATCTGGGGAAGGGTACAAAAAAACAACATTCTGCCGCATTGAAGGTTCCCAAGAACACAGTGGCCTACATCAATCTTAAAAATGGAAGATATTTGGAACCACCAAGACTTCCTAGAGCTGGCCGCCCAGCCAAACTGAGCAATCGGGGGAGAATGCCTTGGTGACGGAAGTGACCAAGAACCCGATGGTCACTTTGATAGAGCTGCAGAGTTCCTCTGTGGAGATGGGAGAACCTTCCAGAAGGACAACCATCTCTGCAGCATTCCACCAATCAGGCCTTTATGGTAGAGTTGCCAGAACTCAGTAAAAGGCAAGACAGCCCACTTGAGTTAGCCAAAAGGCACCTAAACACTCTCAGACCATGAGAAACAAGATAATCTGGTTTGATTAAACCAAGATTGAACTCTTTGGCCTGAATGCCAAGTGTCACGTCTGGAGGAAACCTGGCACCATCCCTACAGTGAAGCATGATGGTGGCATGCTGTGGGGATGTTTTTCCAACGGCAGGGACTGGGAGACTAGTCACAATCGAGGGAAAGATGAACAGAGTAAAGTACACAGAGAGGTCCTTGATGAAAAACTGTTCCAGAGCGCTCAGACTAAGGTGAAGGTTCACCTTCCAAAAGGACAATGACCCTAAGCACAACGCCAATACAACACAGGAGTGGCTTTGGGACACGTCTCTGAATGTTCTTGAGTGGCCCAGCCAGAGGCTGGACCTGAACCCGATCTAACGTCGCTGGAGAGAACTGAAAATATCTGTACAGCAATGCTCCCCATCCAACCTGACAGAGCTTGAGAGGATCTGCAGAGAATAATTGGAGAAACTCCCCAAATACAGGCATCCCAAGCTTGTAGCATCATACCCAAGAAGACTCGAGGCTGTAATGCTGCCGAAGGTGCTTCAACAAAGTACTGAGTTAAGGGTCTGAATACTTAAGTAAATGTAATCAGTTTTATTTGTTATAAATTAACAAATTTCAAAACCTGTTTTTGCTTTGTCATCATGGGGTCTTGTGTGTAGATCGAGGGGGGAAATTATGTGTGTGATGTTAGCAGTGATGTGTGATAAGGTGCGGGAAATCAGAGCACGTGATCAGTCCAGTTCAAGTGTTCAGCAGTCTGATGGCATGCAGATAGAACCTGTCTCTGAGGCTGTTGGTATCAGACCTCATGCTCCAATACTGTTTGCCTGGTGGTAAGGATGAGAACAGTTCGTGGCTGGGGTGTGGTGTCCTTGATAATGCTGTGTGCCTTCCGCAAATACCGTTTCAAGTAGAGGTCCTGGATGAGTGGTGATGTTCTGGGCCATTTTCACCAACCGCTGGAGGATCTTGCTGTCGTGGACGGAGCAATACCCGTACCAGGCTGTGATGCAACCGATCAGGACGCTCTCGATGGTGCAGCGGTACTATTTGGAGAGGACCCGGGGCGGCATGCCAGGTTTCTTCAGCCGCCTTAGGAAGTAGAGCTGCTGTTATGCCCTCTTGACAAGAGTGGTGGTGGTGTTGTTGGTCCATGACAAGTCCTCGGTAAAGTGAATGCCGAGGAACTTAAAACTCGTGACTCTCTCTACTACAATCCCATTGATGGGGATCGGGGCATGTTCTCTGTGCTTCCTGAAGTCAACATTCAACTCCTTTGTTTTCCTGATGTTGAAGGAGAGGTTATGACAATGGCAGTTCATTTACCTCCTCCCTATAGGCTGATTCAGGCAAACAACCAGGGTGTCGTTAGCAAAGTTGATGATGGAATTGATGTCGTGCAAAGCCACACAGTCATTAGTGAACTGGGAGTACAGCAGAGGACTGAAGACACCTCTGGGGGCCTCCCCGTGTTGAGTCAGTGTGGAGGTGGTGTTGTTGCCAGTCCTAACATACTGTGGTCTGCCTGTTAGGGAGTCCAGATCCAGTTGCAGTGGGTGGTGTCCAGAGCCAGGGCTCTGAGCTTGGTGTTGAGCTTGGAGGGAACAGTAGTGTTGAATTCTGAACTGTAGTTAATGAACAGCATTCTCACATAGATATTCCTCTTGTCCAGATGTGTGTGTTACTGCTGTGTGAATAGTGATGGAAATGGCATCTTCCTTGGATCTGTTGGAGCGGTAGGCAAATTAGAGTGGGTCCAGTGTGCCTGGCATGCTGGCCTTAATGTGGGCCATGACCAGCCTCTCAAAGCACTTCATGATGACAGAGGTGAGCGTGACGGGCGATAGTCATTTAGTCACCTTTTTCTTGGGCACTGGGACGAGTTGAATATGTCAGAAGTTTTCCGCCAGCACACACTCAGAGAAGCTCGTCTGGGAGGGATTTTCCTTTCCACATGCAACTTAAATCGGAGTTGTCGAACAGTCTGTATTGTCTTTTTGCGTCCCTAATGGATTTGCGGAGTTCGTACATGCTTGCCTTTCATGCGTCACACACCACCAAGTTATCGGGGTTTGTTCCACTGACATTGAATGCTGCGGTACTGACTCTCAGCATTGTACGTATATCTCCGTTCATCCAGGGTTTTTGGTATGTCTGGATTGTTATTTTGGGTACAACGTTGCTAATGAAGCATGCGACTGACAATGTATATTCCTCAATGTTGATGGATGAGTCCTGGGGGGATGAATCTTTGAACATATTCCAATCAGTATTCTCCAAACAATCTTGCGGAATTGAGTCTACCTCTGTCCAGCGCCTCACTATTCTCTGTGTTGGTGGTTCTCTCTCGAGTTGCTGCTTGTAGGAAAATAGAGACATGATCTGATTGGCCAGAGTCAGGGATGTTTGTGTATACATGGTCAAACACAGCGGATCCTCTTGTATGGAAGGATACATGTTGGTGATATGAAGAAAACGGGCTTGGTTAAAGTCACCCACGACAAGATGCAGGGTTTTATTTTAGTCAGTTAAGAACAAATTGTTATTTTACAATGACGGCCTACCCCGGCCAAACCCACCCCTAACACGGACGACACTTGGCCAATGGCCGTTTGTGATACAGCCCGGGATCGAACCAGGGTCTGTAGTGACACCTTTAGCACTGAGATGCAGTGCCTTAGGCCACTTGGGAACCCGGGGGAGAGGATTCTGCTGGCTAATGATCTTGTACAGTTCGATGAGTGCTGCATTGGTGTGTGATTGCGGCGTTATGTAAACAACTGTGATAATAACACATGTGAATTCCCTCGGCATATAGTGGGGTATTTCAGCATCAGAAACTTCAGGTCAAGTGAACAGGAGCTTGAGAGGTTTTCAACTTCGGTATACCAGGAATTGTTTGAGGAAACACACCCCCCCCCCAACCCCCACCCACTCCCGACTCTTACCAGAAGCCACAGTTCGTTCCATTTGGAATATGAAGAAGCTGTCTGGTTGAATAACAGTTGATTGTATTGTCTGTAAGCCAAGTCTCAGTAAAAACAAAGACGCAGCATTCCCTGATGTCCCTCTGCAATTGAAGCCTTGCTCGGAGTTCAAAGTTTATTTTCCAGCGATTGGACATTAGCCATCAGGATACTAGGAAGATGAACATGATAAAAAATATAATTTTGATATCATTGATGGTCAATCTTTGCATCCATAGCTCTGTCTTTAAACTGGTTACATTTCTACAGCCCCACCCACCCGCTTTTTTACCGAAACAGTGGTTGGGATTCCCTTTGTTATCGTTTCAACTGCTGATTGCCGCTTTAAACGATAGCTTGCTAGATAAATGTGTGGACACCTGCTCGTCGAAAATCTCACTCCAAAATCATGGGCATCAATATGGAGTTGGTCCCCCCTTTGCTGCTATAACAGTCTCCACTCTTCTGGGAAGGTTTTCCACTAGATGTTGGAACATTGCTGCGGTACTTGCTTCCATTCAGCCACAAGAGCATTAGTGAGGTTGGGCGATTAGGCCTGGCTCGCAGTCTGCGTTCCAATTCATCCCAAAGGTGTTCAATGGGGTTGAGGTCAGGGCTCTA
The DNA here is from genome assembly GCF_021184085.1 of Oncorhynchus gorbuscha. Classification (NCBI taxonomy): domain Eukaryota; kingdom Metazoa; phylum Chordata; class Actinopteri; order Salmoniformes; family Salmonidae; genus Oncorhynchus; species Oncorhynchus gorbuscha. The sequence goes on from NC_060174.1 coordinate 37,785,847, forward strand.
TGCAGGTCACTCAAGTTCTTCCACACTGATCTCAACAAACCATTTCTGTATGGACCTTGCTTTGTGCACCCAGGTGTTGTCATGCTGAAACAGGAGAGGTCCTTCCCCAAACTGTTGCCACAAAGTTGGAAACATAGAATCGTAGATAGTGTCATTGTATGCTGTAACATTAAGATTTCCCTTCACTGGAACTAAGGAGCCTAGCCCGGACCATGAAAACAGCATCAGACCATTATTCCTCCTCCACCAAGCTTTACAGTTGGCCCTATGCATTCAGACCGGTAGCATTCTCCTGGCTTGCGCCAAACCCAGATTTGTCAGTCGGTCTGCCAGATGGTGAAGCATGATTTATCACTCCAAAGAAACGTTTCCACTGTTCCAGAGTCCAATGGCCTCAAGCTTTACAACACTCCTGCCGACGCATGTGCATGATCTGAGGCTTGTGTGCGGCTACTTGGTCACGGAAACCCATATCATGAAACTCCCGAACAGTTCTTGTGCTGTGGCTGTTTGGAACTCGGTTGTGAGTGTTGCAACCGAGGACAGAAGATTTTTACTCACTTCAGCAGTCCCGTTCTGTGAGCTTGTGTGGCCTACCACTTTGCGGCTGAGCCGTTGTTGTTCTTAAACATTTCCACATGACAATAACAGCACTTACAGTTGACTGGGGCAGCTTTAGCATGGCATAAATTTGATGAACTGACTTGTTGGAAAGGTGGCATCCTATGACGGTGCCACGTTGAATGTCACAGCTTATCAGTAATGCCTTTCTACGCCGATGTTTGTCTATGGAGATTGCATGGCTGTGCGCTCTATTTTTTTGGCTGAAATAGCCAAATCCACTAAGTCCACATACCTTTGTAAATATAGTGTAGCTAGCTAATGTTAGCTATGCTATTAACTGTCAGTAGGAATGGCTAGCTAACGTAAGCTAATCAGCTGCTTTGCTGTCTCGGTTAGACTTTTCCCCCACATTTAACATTTATTTAACTAGGCAAGTCAGTTAAGAACAAATTCTTATTTACAATAACTGCCTACCCCGGTGACGCTGGGCCAATTGTGCGCCGCCCTATGGGACTCCCAATCAAATCAAATCAAAATCAAATTTTTTATTTGTCACATACACATGGTTAGCAGATGTTAATGCGAGTGTAGCGAAATGCTTGTGCTTCTAGTTCCGACAATGCAGTGATAACCAAGTAATCTAACTAACAATTCCAAAACTACTGTCTTATACACAGTGTAAGGGGATAAGGAATATGTACATAAGGATATATGAATGAGTGATGGTACAGAGCAGCATACAGTAGATGGTATCGAGTACAGTATATACATATGAGATGAGTGTGTAGACAAAGTAAACAAAGTGGCTAGTGATACATGTATTACATAAGGATGCAGTCGATGATGTAGAGTACAGTATATACATATGCATATGAGATGAATGATGTAGGGTAAGTAACATTATATAAGGTAGCATTGTTTAAAGTGGCTAGTGATATATTTACATCATTTCCTATCAATTCCCATTATTAAAGTGGCTGGAGTTGGGTCAGTGTCAATGACAGTGAGTTGGCAGCAGCCACTCAATATTAGTGGTGGCTGTTTAACAGTCTGATGGCCTTGAGATAGAAGCTGTTTTTCAGTCTCTCGGTCCCAGCTTTGATGCACCTGTACTGACCTCGCCTTCTGGATGATAGCGGGGTGAACATGCAGTGGTTCGGGTGGTTTATGTCCTTGATGATCTTTATGGCCTTCCTGTAACATCGGGTGGTGTAGGTGTCCTGGAGGGCAGGTAGTTTGCTCCCGGTGATGCGTTGTGCAGTCCTCACTACCCTCTGGAGAGCCTTACGGTTGAGGGCGGAGCAGTTGCCGTACCAGGCGGTGATACAGCCCGCCAGGATGCTCTCGATTGTGCATCTGTAGAAGTTTGTGTGCTTTTGGTGACAAGCCGAATTTCTTCAGCCTCCTGAGGTTGAAGAGGCGCTGCTGCGCCTTCTTCACGACGCTGTCAGTTAGAGTGGACCAATTCAGTTTGTCTGTGATGTGTATGCCGAGGAACTTAAAACTAGCTACCCTCTCCACTACTGTTCCATCGATGTGGATAGGGGGGTGTTCCCTCTGCTGTTTCCTGAAGTCCGCAATCATCTCCTTAGTTTTGTTGACGTTGAGTGTGAGGTTATTTTCCTGACACCACACTCCGAGGGCCCTCACCTCCTCCCTGTAGGCCGTCTCGTCGTTGTTGGTAATCAAACCTATCACGGCCAGATGTGATACAGACTGGATACGAACCAGGAACTGTAGTGACGCCTCTTGCACGGAGATGCAGTGCCTCAGATCACTGTGCCACTCGGGAGCACAAGTGAGGCAAAGCTGCTGTACTGACACTTTATCTTCTTCCATAAACAGGCAGAAGTCGAAGAGACACTAAAGAGAATTCAAACTCACAAAGGTGTAATTGGAACAATAGTTGTTAATGCAGAGGGTAAGCAAGACACCACTGAAGTAACATCATCCCTCCCTCTCTACAATCCCATGTTTACATCCTCTTATAGGAGCTGTACCTTTAGCCACAACATGATGATTACTTTTATTTGTCAGGAACCATGTACAACATGCCATTGTACCAGATTTAGCTAGATTACTAATTTTCATCTGTAGCCCCTGGGCATCAAAGACATACCATTTGAATTTATGTAGCAAGTAATAGTCTCATCACTTCTCTATTATAAAGTTGATGCTGTGTGTTGGTCTTTCTCAGGTATCCCAATCAGAACTACCTTGGACAACTCTACCACGGTGCAGTATGCTGGCCTGCTGCACCAGCTCACTATGAAAGCCAGAAGCACAGTCCGAGACATCGACCCTCAGAACGACCTGACCTTCCTCCGCATCCGCTCCAAGAAGCATGAGATCATGGTGGCACCTGGTGAGTGTAGCAGAGGTGGTTTAGGTTCTCAAGGGACGCCCATCCACGAGAAGATCATCTATGTATCTGACATGTTGATATTGTGCTTTTGATTCATTGTTAATATTTCAAATGTAATGAAACACATTTAGGGATTTTACAGTTTCTCCTCCCCTCTCTTTTCCAGACAAGGAGTATCTATTGATAGTCATCCAGAACCCCAGTGAATAGCCCCAGGAGGTTCCTGTGAGAGTCAGGCAGTAGCTCCTCACACACTGATCTTTGTCTCTTAAGAATATATGTTTTGTTAAACTGGACCACATATTTTGCTTTGTGCATCTTCTCCTTTTTCCATTCTGCAATGTTTCCTTATTCTATTCATTCTCCTTCTTAGCCATCGTCATTAACAAATAAAAAAATGAAGAAACAAGGACATCATAACAATTGGAGCATTGTGTGTGTCCTATTTTCCTATGTCCCGTGCCCACCCCGTATGTTGATATGAATATAACCTATGTAAGGAGGGTAGATGGACTGAATCTGAATGACTTTATTCTGAGTTAATGTAGAGGAACTGAGGAAGGTCAATGTGTAAGAGACAGATCTGTAGTGTATGGTCAGAGTAACCACTGAGCAGCAGTATCAGACATGTTTAATTTTCATTCAACTGTTTGTTCTAAAGAGCTTCCTAGGGCCTGATTTGAGTTTGCTAGCAAACTGTCCAAAATAGTTTGAAATAAGTATTTTTGGGGGGAATTATACAATTAGAATTTACAAGGTATCATTGACTTAACAACCCATGTATCTTTCTTAATCAGAAAATCACAGTTTATATGTGGCTGTTTTATCAAAGTTGGCTGGCTAATTTAATAATTCTGCTTTTATAAATCTATGGTGTAGACTCAAATCAAATACCAGATCAGGCCAGCAAAGGGCATATGTGGGCTGTCACAGCACACTCTCAGTTTTGTGATTTTACATTTTAGCAGACGTTCTTATCCAGAGCAACTTACAGTATTGAGTGCAAAAATGTATACTTGTTTTTTACACTTTCAAAACAGATGTTCAGAATTGAGCCTGTATGTGGGTGTGATAGTGTAAAGAGAATGAGGGAAATATGCCACTACATATCCACCACCGCCACTACATATCCACCACAGCCACTACATATCCACCACAGCCACTACTTCTGGAGGTGAGGGATGTGGTCTACATGTGCCTCTCCTCGGGTTCCAGGTATTGGCTCACTTTTATTAGGCTAGAACAAACTTTGTTGTTTTCCTTTACAATGTGTCCCTAATACATAGCCTAATTATTTACATGGTAGTTAAATAGGATATGATGGTCATCAGTTACGCAAGTACAGTATTACAGTGTTGTTGAAGAGCACTTCAAGGGATAGTTCACTCATGACAAAATGACATTGGTTTCCTTACCCTGTAAGCAGTCTATGGACAAGGTATGACAGCAATTCATGCTATGGTTTAGTTTCCCTGGCACTGTTTCCACATGCTATCGTTTTAGCATGTGTGGTAAAAATCCCATTTAAGTCTTAGGACCAATATTAAAAAAATTTCATGCATCAAACTAAGCATGGATTGCTGTCATATACTAAAACTTTTCCCTGTGAATGTACAGCATTATACTCGAACCAGAGTTGGGATGCTGTAATATGTTTTATGGTAAGGAAAATAGCATCTCTGCTGTAAAGCAAAATTACAGTATTAAACTGGCAACTCTGCTGTAAATTTACAGTAATTCTCCCTGAAATCTAAATGTAAGAAAAACCTATTTGTACAAAATACATTTATTCAAATTGGTAAAAACATTTAAAAAATGTTCACTAGAAGTAACAGTTAACATGTAACAAAATGAGAGCATCATTACAACACACATTTTAAAACTATATTGTGTGCCTGGTTGTGGAGAGAGAGACAGAGACGAGCTGAGGGCCGAGTGATCCAATCATACAGGGTTGTGACAGCTGAGGAGGAAGGACACTGTCCTGGTGTTGCCTTTCATGCTCTCCCCATTAAGTAGACTATCACAGTGGCATCTCGATGGGTACCTATATTAGTTATTTTTGTGTAGGCGGCTATCCTACTTGAAACTATAATCCTGGGAGGAAAAGGTTGGCCGTGCTACCTAGGTCGGGAGGCCCCTCGATACAAAACCGGTGCATGGGTCATTCGCATCGGTTTTAGTGGTTTGCGAGTAATTTAGTGGCTCATGCGGTAGTTTACCACAGCCACAAAGTCAATTATGGCTAAACCCTGTCTAATTCTACAATTTCTTCTTAAAATCTCATTTTAAACCTAACCTTAACCTCACTGAAACGTATGCCTAACCTTTTAAGAACAAAAAGCACATTTTTGTTTGCATGAATTTTTAAAATGGTAACTAGTGACAACCATCTTTTGAACCGCTAGAAACAAGCAATTATCTCTGTAGTCATGGTAAAAACATAACGGTCACGAATCGGCGCTCAGTTTATTCTCTAAGGCACTCAGAGGCTGCAGTACAGGCAGCGAAGCCTACCATCACAACAGTTATCTGGGTGATTTTTTTTCTAGGTCGCACAGCAAGATATTTACAAGCGATTTAGAGCAGACCGAAAGAGCTAGCTAGGTTAGCTAAGAAAACATGCAGCAATTCAATGTTGGCTAACAATAAAAAATACTTAAACAAGTCAAGGTATCAACCCAGCAGCTGCTGGAAAATATTCTCCCACTTCAAGATTTACTAAAATAGTCTGAGCTTCATGTGTCTTGGAAGGAGACTTCCAATTACAGTTAATAACAGTATTTTTCTGCATTTTACCCATAATGCATTGCAATCTACAGCATTAATGCTGTAAAACACATTTATGGTATTTTACTATGCATTCTAGAGTGTTTTACTGTTGTAATGACAGAAAAGTCTTAGTGTACCTTACAGCTATGACGACCCACCAACTGTCGTCTGCCGAATTCTCCTTAATAGGATGTCGGTGGGCGGAGCCGGGAGGGTCGTCAGCGAAATGGGACACCCCTGGGCTAGGGTGTGTCCCGGGGATAAATACACCTTTCCCCCATTCATTTAAACTCTGTGCAGGCACTTATTTTTGTTTGTTTTGGCACTGCAACACCCCTCATTATCACCATCTATGCATATAACCACTCCCTTACACTACTGAATACTGACTACACGAACACCACTGTTAATTGTATATAGTTTACTTCAGTTAAGAATAACAAAAATATATTATCTCCATGTTGTCTCCCTCTGTTACTTGCTATGAGCCAGTTCATGACACAGCACAGGTGTCAAACTCATGCCATGGAGGGCCAAGTGGCTGCAGGTTTTCACTCCTACCCTGTACTTGATTGATAAATGGTCACTAATTAGTAAGGAACTCCCCACACCGGGTTGTCTTAGGGCTAAATGAAAGGCAAAACCAAAAACCTGAAGACACTAGGCCCTGCATGGAGTGAGTTGACACCCCTGGATTATAGGTTAAGGAAAACTAATGTGTAATTTAGTAATTTAGCTGAACTATCCCTTTAAAACAGATTGTTCTTTAGATCTTGTACAGTGATATTGATAAACCTAACAATTGAACATAGAAATCGAAATAGATGACACTGAGTGTGAACCAAAGTACCTCCACTTCATGAAATGGTTCTTCTACTTCATTTGACACAAACATTATACAATCTTATATTCATTAAGACACACAGTCAACATACAGCATAAAGTACTAGATTCATTAAAGATGTAATAATGTCCCAAATACACACTTTTTGATTAGTGCAACAGCCAAGCCAAAATACTTGATAATCAAGTATAATTGATTACTACCCTGGAATAGGTCGTTTAGCATCTGCAACTTTTTGAGATCTGATAGAATTGGATAGGTGTCCCACAATGACATCAATTCCACATGGCCTTTCAGACCAGATGGAGCAAGATTCAAAGTTTATTTGCCAAGTGCACAGGAGTAAAACAGTACGGTGTACTACCATACCAGATAGCATGCAAATTAAAACGGGAATATATACAGTACCAGTCAAAAGTTTGGACACCTAGTCATTCAAGTGTTTTTATTAATGTTTTACTATTTTCTACTCTGTAGAATAGTGACGACATCAAAACTATGAAATAACACATGGAATCATGTAACAACCCCAAAAAGTGTTAAACAAATCTAAATATATTTTATATTTGAGATTCTTGAAATTAGCCAGCCCCTTGTGTACTGTGTGGAAAGCACAGTACACAGTATCTAGTGCCCCACCGAAGAGAACCAGGATTCCGTTTTAATAATGAATTGACAACACTGCACTAACGGACAGTGTGTGTAGCAGAATAACAGAGACAGAGTTTCCTTCTTTTCCTGTTTGTGCTGAGGAGTAATAGTAGCTTCCTAGTTCCGTCCGTGATGTCAGGGATGTGGTCCGTCACTGGACTGAGAATAGATATGCAGAAAGCTCACAACAAATCTTTGTCTCATTTTAGAGTAATTTGTAAAGCATCTGAACTTATCCTTCACTGTACATATTGCCAGTGGTGTAAAGTACTTCAGTAGTACTTTAAAGTATTTTTTACTTTTGTATTCTTTTACCTATTTTTACTTCACTACATTCCCTTGACACCCAAAAGTTATATTTTGACAGGAAAATGGTCCAATTCACACACTTATCAAGAGAACATCTCTGGTCATCCCTACTGCCTCTGATCTGGCAGACTCACTAAACACAAATTGTTAATTTCTAAATTAGGTCTGAGTGTTGGAGTGTGCCCCTGGCTATCCATCAATTTAAAAAAAAATATGCAATTGTGCCGACTCGTTTGCTTAAAGCTTGGTTGCAAATGGGTCTTCCAAATGGACAATGACCCCAAGCATACTTCCAAAGTTGTGGCAAAATGGCTTAAGGACAACAAAATAAAGGTATTGGAGTGGCCATCACAAACCCCTGACCTCAATCCTATAGAACATTTGTAGGCAGAACTGAAAAAGTGTGTACGAGCAAAGAGGCCTACAAACCTGACTCAGTTACACCAGCTCTGTCAGGAGGAATGGGCCAAAATTCACCCAACTTGATGAAAGAAATAAATGCTGAAATAAATCATTCTCTCCTATTATTCTGACATTTCACGTTCTTAAAATAAAGTGGTGATCCTAACTGACCTAAGACAGGGAATTTTTACTATGATTAAATGTCAGGAATTGTGAAACTGAGTTTAAATATATTTGGCTACGGTGTATGTAAACTTCTGACTTCAACTGTATTTCGTACAAGGTTAGTCCATGTTGAAATTTTGTTAACTTGATTACATAGTCCTGTGGTTTAAATTTCATCCTCAAAATAACATTTGACTTTTTTCAAATCCAATGTATCTGAATGTTTTGACTCAGTTTCATCTTGCTCCATCTTCTCCCTCTGCCTTCCCATTGGAGTTCCTATCCTTACCAAATATTGTAAGAGAGGAAGCCCCCTGGCCATTTAAGAACCATTTAAATATAATGAATTGGAAGGTTGTGTAGGACTATGGTAGGTGAAGAAACCAATCTTTTCAGACTGTTAGTATTTATCTGGTCAATATGGCAGTGTATTAAGCTTGTTGCTTGTAATAGTTTTTATATGTGAAATTGTGATTGTAATATAAATTGTATTTTCATGTTTAAGGACTCTTGGAAGATTAGTCCAACTCAGGACTCAAAGGGATCCTAATCAAATAAAATCGGACAGTTTTTTTTCTCTGTGAGAAATCTTGCTTTTTCATTACAATTTGTGATATGACTGAACAGTCTGTCAGCTAAAATGTGTTGGACTTACAACTGATTGGATGACCCCTTTCAAATTGAACCTATCATTCTCTGGTTTGTATGCAGAACCAGAGGTATCAACCTATAAGATGGAACATGAGGTAGCAAAAAGTTATCAACAGGCTATGTAACAAAAATGGGCACTATCAGACTGTTTTTGCTAGTTAATGAACTATGTGGGAGTCTCTCTACTCTTCTTATTACACTATTCTCAGTCACTGGTCTCGATGTCAGGCTAAAATAAAAACAACTCATGTTAATATGTAGCTAGATGGGTAAATTTGAATGTTCCCATCTTTCCCCATTTCTCAGTCCTTTCAGCTGCAACTGAAACTGTATCATGGCCTATATGTTTATCCATCACACACAGCAGACAGATACACTGCTGATCGGTACGGCATGATGAGAGGGGATCTTCTCCTCTAGTTGTCCAGTGGCATTAACCAGCATGTGTTTTTTTTTCCTGGGCTGAGTGCATTATAAAGTTTCAGGTGAGTCTCACAGTAAGAGGCCAGTGACATCAGACAGGACTTGACAGCTATGGGTTTTCTCCCAGTGCAGATATGACACCCCACACCTAAAGGTCCATCACAACAATGAAGGGGAGGAGCAGTTTGGAGTCCTGTCTTCATCAGTTATTCCACTAATTCAGTAAGTAGAGAGTTTTTCCTCAGAAAAGGCATTGGGCAGTGGAGGCTCATCCGAAGAGGAAGGAGAGGACCATCCTCCTCAGTGAATTTCATAAAAATAAAAATAGTAAGTTAGTTATCCTTTTTAGATAAAACTATACTAAATATATTCACATCACCAAATAATTTACTAAAACACACTAATTGTCAATGAAGGTCTGCAGTAGCCTCAACAGCACTCTCTGGGGTAGCACCATGGTGTAGCCGGAGGACAGCTAGTTTCCATCCTCCTCTGGGTACATTGACTTCAATACAAAACCTAGGAGGCTCATGGTTCTCAGCCATTCCATACACTTACACCATTAATATTATAATTTCCCAAATAAGTCCTATTAGCGCTCTTGCAGTATGAACTGTATGAACTGACATTTTTTCCACCCAATCAAAGCATCAGAGAATTAATCTAGTACTGAAAGCATAAGCTAAAGCTAACTAGCACTGCAGTGCATAAAATATGGTGAGTAGTTGACTCAAAGAGAGAGAATGACAATAGTTGAACAGATTTGAACAAAAGAGAGAGAACTAGCTTTATTGCTTCTTTAATTTTTACTTTTTAATTTTCACATTTTCACTTTTACTAACCTAGCTCGAAAATATATGTAATAAATTTGCAAAAAAGTCTAAACCTGTTTTTGTTTCATCATTATGGGGTATTGTGTGTAGGCTGTAACGTAACAAAATGTGGAAAAAGGTGAAGGGGTCTGAATACTTTCTGAATGCACTGTATGTTGACTATGACTTTAGCTAATATGGTGACAACGATGTAGCAGTTAGTGGTTATGGTATAAAGGTTTGGCTTGGAAAGTTTTTTTGGCTGTTCAGACAGCTGTTGTATTGTGCACTGAAATCCACAAGCAAATGGAAAAGGTGAGATGAGGGGGAGCGTAGATGCCAGAAGGACATATACAACGAGCAAAATGAGCATCCTTTTTTATGTGATCAGGGGTGTATTCATTACGTCGATTCTGTTGAAAAACGTTTCTTAAACGGAAGCAAACAGAACAAAATGGGAATAAACATACCTGAATTTATCCACTAGAAACTCTCATTTGCAAATGTTGGACTAATGATTACACCCTAGCTAGATGCAGGCAAGAGTGTGCAAGGCGGTATTGAATGTGTCACTATCTGTCACATTCATTACTCAACATTTTATCTTGTCCTGTGCACCTACATTGCAAACTTTAATTCGTAGGCTAGGTTGTAGCAACCGGTTCTGTGTGAACTCCAATATCAGACAGTGTCTGGCCAGCAGAGGGCATATGTTGTCTATTACATCCAGAGAGAAACCCTGATGATGGTTTATTGATATTGAAACATTGGTATAAAATCATTAAATCTGATGAGCATTAAGATCAGAATGTTGGAGTATCTTTTCATTACAAACAGATAGAAAATCATCTCAGAGTCATCGCCTGTGGCTGCTAATCAACGTGATTCATTCTAAACAGAGAGAGAGAGAGCGGAGGAGGGAGAGAGGGAGCGATACCAAGAGAGTGAGAACCAAGAGAGTGAGAAGGAGAGGAGAGCAGGGGGAGAACAATATACGTAGGCAGAAAAAGAGAGGATAGAGAGTGTGAGAGAGAGATAGAGAAAGAGAGTATGAGTCTCCCCTGTGGCTGTACTGGTCTCTACTAACAACCCAGGTCTGCTGGCTATCAGACAGATGGGGAATTAACACTGATTACCCCACTTACACCTGATTTTCTCTGACAGCTCAACACACACATATATTCACACACTCATGCACACAGATGTGTGTGTAAGTGATTGTATCTAAACTGAGCATGCAACAGAGTTGGTTAAAGGATGCGGTTAATGTGTACCTATTTCTAAAGGACAGCACATTATGTACATTATGGTCTAGATAGAAAACAGCCCACAAGCTGAACAGATACTACACATTGGAACAGCATGGAAGCATCCCGTTTCCATTTCTTTCCCTCACTCTTCCGTTTCCTCTCCCCCACAACTCTCTCTCCCTCCCTCTCTCTTTCTATAAGTAGGCCTATGTGCAACTTATTCCAAAACTATGATATGTGTATGTTTGCTCTAGGGAATAAGACACGATTCTCTCTCATAACAGAATGCTATTTATCTGTTTTACACTAACAGTGGATGGACAGTTTAGAAGCTGTTTTTATGTTCTACACATATCACCAAGTCCCCGCTGTGATGGAGAAGCCCCCAAATGCTCACACAGTAGTCATTCATGTTGGTACAATCGACTACAATCTTTGTAAATTAAAGGTTGACTTCAGATTGTCTATAAGCAAACTAAAGGAGACAGACAAATGGATTCTCATTTCCGGTCCTCTACCTACAAACGGTCTCGGAATGGAACACTTTAGTCATCTACTGGCTACACTACTGGCTTACATCCTACTGTTCCTCGATGGATTTGGTGAACATTTTGACCACCTTTGGGAAAGGGCCCAGTTTTACAAGAGGAATGGCTTGCATCCAAATATAAATGGGCAAAATTTATCTCAGCCAACATCGAGAAGGCTCTTGTAAAACATTGCCCAACCCATGGTGAGGTAACTTTGTTCCGTTCCCTCTATTTCACGGCATTGTGAGTGATAATCTTGTAACCATAAAATTGAATTCCACTGTTCGATCTGTTCCTGTTAGCCCATTCGGGAAACACACTGTGGTAAGCTTGTCCAGTGCTATTATAGCATCAAAATGTATACCCCCACTGTTTTCAAATCGGGTAGAGGATTTGGGCTGTTCCATATCTACCTACGAAGTTTGATGTCAAAGATGGACCTTCTTGATATCTGGGTGCATGACACGAGCTTGGACATTTTGGTTGCTAGCTATATATGTGAAATCAACTCTTGTGTTCTAATGTTCTCTAAATATCACTAACCCCCCAAAATGTTAGCTTTTGGTTAATGTGGCCATAAGCCAAAATACACATGTATATGTTGCAAGGATTTACCACCCCATTGTAAGAATATTTGTCTTGACTTAAACCTGACTCGACTGATTGCAAAACCCACATGGATGAATGTAAAAAATCCAGCAAACTCCTCACTGATTGACCTAATTCTGACAAATACTTGCCTAGTGATGTACTTTCTAATGATCTCAGAGATCACTATCCTATTACATGTACTAGAGATCCCAAGCAGATTAACAATGATCCTCGTTTAATTATAGTTAAACATCATTCCCCACAAGCTTTTCTTCATGATATGTATTACTCTGACTTCTCCTCTATCAGCTGCATGCATGACTCTGAATTAGTTCTAGAATTGTTCTCATCTAGTTGTATCTCTCTGGCAGATAAACATGCTCCCCTTAAATGTTTTAGAGGAAAAAATAAAGCAAATCCTTGTCTCTCTACAGAACTTTCAGATCTTCTTATGATGACAAATCTAGCCTAGTCCAAGGCTGGATAAACTAACTCTGCAGCTGATTGGCAGTTTTCAGGCAATTGAGAAATAGATGCACTTCCTCAATCAAGAAAGCTAAATCTAGCTACTTGCTAAGTTCTATCTCAGACTCAGCTGATGATTTGTCAAAGGTTTGGAAAACAGTTAATGCTCTGAATCTTTCCCCTGCTTAAGCTAGTTGTCAGACTCTCAAATCATTTATTTTATTTGGTCACATACACTTGGTTAGCAAATGTTAATGCGAGTGTAGCAAAATGCTTGTGCTTCTAGTTCTGACAGTGCAGTAATATCTAACAAGTAATCTAACAATTTCACAACAACTACCTTATACACACAGGTGTCTCGTTGTTGTTGTTGGTAATCAAGCTTACCACTGTTGTGTCGTCTGCAAACTTGATGATTGAGTTGGAGGCGTGCATGGCCACGCAGAGTACAGGAGATGACTGAGAACGCATCCTTGTGGGGCCCCAGTGTTGAGGATCAGCGGGGTGGAAATGTTGTTTCCTACCCTCACTACCTGGGGAGGCCTGTCAGAAAGACAGGTTGCACAGGGCGGGGTCGTGACCCAGGGTCTCAAGCTTAATGACGAGTTTGGAGGGCACTATGTTGTTAAATGCTGAGCTGTATTCAATGAACAGCATTCTCACATTGGTATTCCTTTTGTCCAGATGGGTTAGGGCAGTGTGATTGTGATTGTGTCGTCTGTGGACCTATTGGGGCGGTAGGCAAAATTGGAGTGGGTCTAGAGTATCAAGTAGGGTGGAGGGGATATGATCCTTGACTAGTCTCTCAAAGCACTTCATGATGACAGAAGTGAGTGCTATGGGGCGATAGACATTTAGCTCAGTTATCTTAGCTTTCTTGGGGACAGGAACAATGGTGGCCCGCTTGAAGCATGTGGGAACAGCAGACTGGGATAGGGATTGATTGAATATGTCCGTAAAAACACCAGCCAGCTGGTCTGCGCATGTTCTGAGGACGCGTCAGGGGCCAGCGAGGGTTAACACGTTTAAATGTTTTACTCAAGTTGGCCACGGTGAAGGAGAGCCCACAGACTTTGGTAGCGGGATGTGTCAGTGGCACTGTATTGTCCTCAAAGCGTGCAAAGAAGTTGTTTAATTTGTCTGGGAACAAATTGTAATCCGTGATTGACTGTGTTTGAGCCATTGAATTGCGACTCTACTTTGTCTCTATACTGACATTTAGCTTGTTTAATTGCCTTGCGGAGGGAATAGCTACACTGTATTTGGTCATGTTTCTGGTCGCCTTGCCCTGATTAAAAGCAGTGGTTTGTGCTTTCAGTTTTGCACGAATGCTGCCATCAGTCCACAGTTTCTGGTTGGGGAAGGTTTTAATAGTCATCATGGGTACAACATCACCGATGCACTTGCTAATAAACTCGCTCACCGAGTCAGCATATACATCAATGTTGTTGTCTGAGGCTATCCGGAACATATCCCAGTCCATGTGATCGAAGCAATCTTGAAGCTTGGAATCCGATTAGTCGGACCAGCGTTGAACAGACCTGAGCACAGGCGTTTCCTGTTTTAGTTGCTGTCTATAGGCTGGGAGCAACAAAATGGAGTCCTGGTCATATTTGCCAAATGGTGGGCAGTGGAGGGCTTTGTATGCATCGCGGAAGTTAGAGTAGCAATGATCTAGAATGCTGTCAGCTCGGGTCACACATTCGATATGCTGATAAAATTCAGGGAGCCATGTATTCAGATTTGCTTTGTTCAAATCCCCAGCTACAATAAATGCAGTCTCAGGATATATGGTTTTCAGTTGACATAGAGTCCAGTGAAGTTCTTTCAGGGCCGTCGAGGTACCTGCTTGCGGGGGAATATACACGGCTGTGATTATAATCTAAAATAATTATCTTGGTAGATAATGCTGTCGGCATTTGAATGTAAGGAATTCTAGGTCAGGTGAACAAAAGTACTTGAGTTCCTGTATGTTGTTATGATTACACCACGAGTCGTTAATCATAAGGCATACACCCCCGCCTTTCGTGTTACCAGAGAGATGTTTGTTTCTGTTGGCGCGATGCGTGAAGAAACCGGATGGCTGTACCAACTCTGATAACGTATCCACAGTGAGCCATGTTTCCGTGAAATAGAGAATGTTACATTCTCTGATGTCTCTCTGGAAGGCAATCTTTGCTCGAATTCCGTCTACCTTGTTGTCAAGAGACTGGATGTTGGCGAGTCATATACTTGGGAGCGGTAAGAGATGTGCCCGTCTACGGAACCTGACCAGTAGACCGCTTACATTTACATACATTTAAGTCATTTAGCAGACGCTCTTATCCAGAGCGACTTACAAATTGGTGCATTCACCTTATGACATCCAGTGGAACAGCCACTTTACAATAGTGCATCTACATATTTTAAGGGGGGTGAGAAGGATTACTTTATCCTATCCTAGGTATTCCTTAAAGAGGTGGGGTTTCAGGTGTCTCCGGAAGGTGGTGATTGACTCCGCTGTCCTGGCGTCGTCTGCCCCTTCTGTGGCGCCGTTGTTTTGGGTCGCCTACTGGGATCAGATCCTGGGTGGTGGTCTGAACAGAGGATCCACTTTGGGAAAGTGGTATTCCTGGTCGTAATGTTGGTAAGTTGACATTGCTCTTATATCCAATAGTTCTTCCCGGCTGTATATAATAACACTTAAGATGTCCTGGGGTACCAATGTAAGAAATAATATATAAAAAAACAAAATACTGCATAGTTCCCTAAGAGCGCAAAGCGAGACGGCCATCTCTGTCGGCGCCATCATCATAAGCATCATTACTGAGAAAAAATAGATAAGTGATGCTTTTAATCAACATTTTATCTTGGCAGGCTTTTTATTTGAAAGAAATGGTGGTTTAACTGACCCTGGTCAGCCATTCAACTGCCTGCCCCACTCCCAGCCTCTACGGTAACCGGCCCGATGGAAGTTCAACTTCTAGTGCAACTTTGTTTTAATTTCAACAACTTTCTACTTATGATGTTTATTGTAAAAAAACTGGGGCTGATTTGCTTCATCCTTTCTTGATGCAAGTTTCTGATCCTCTGATAGCAGAATCTTAAACATATATTCTTTACCTTCTATCATTTATGGTACCATCCCCAGGGTCTGGAAAGTGGCCCATATATTCCTCATTCACAAAGGTGGTGATCCGTGTGACCTAAATAATTATCGCCCCATTTCCAAACTCTCTTGCCCAACAAAAATTCTACAATCCTAGGTAAATACTCAATTTACATTATTTTTGTTCAATACTAAATGTACACCAGTCAGTCTCAGACCAGGTCATAGCACCATCTCTGCTAGTTATTTTATTTTAAATTAGGTTCTAAATAGTTTGGATATGAATAAACACTGTGAGGCTTTTTTACGGACTTATCTAAAGTCTTCAACCCTGTGGATCATTTGTTACTTATTCAGATGCTTTCATCAACAAGGCCTGGACAAGACTGTGTGTAGCTGGTTTGAAGATTATTTATTTGGATCACTTGAAATGACAGTTTGTATTTACTGATGGTGTTAAATCTGGTTTTCAGGACATAACAAAGGGTGTCCCATAAGGATCGATTTTTGCCTGGTTCTTTTCAATATTTGTACAATATTGGTTTATTGTAAAAAATTTAAAAAATACAAAATAAAAATAACTTTCACCTGTATGCAGATGATACTATACTGTGCTATTGCCCCAACAGTTGACAAGGCTGTGTCAGAATGTATTACCCTGCAGAAAGGCGTCATTGAACTGAAATTGGTACTTAAAAGAAAACTTCACCACTAGACACTATTTGTGGTGTTTTTCAAGTCTCCCCTACGTAACGATGAGTGATGAGAGGGTGTTTCAGACATAACTATGCACTATAGCTGTATTTTTGACATCATTGTTTGATTGAGACTGCTGTCTGATTTAAAAATGAGTCGTAGGCTATTGCTTTAAGACCCAAACGGCGTTCCATAGAAGGAAGGCTTTTCAAAACGGGGCAGAACTAGTTCACAGGTTCACGGGAGGTCTATTACCGTGTCTACCCGAGACTGCTAAGTAATTAGCTAGGTTTTCATCCAATTGGCGACAGATTTTCATGCGAATATTTTTAAAAACACACAAAAGGATATGTGCATTTTCCCAACAGTAGTGTGAATCCACCAAATCAAATCAAATCAAATCAAATCAAATCAAATGTATTTATATAGCCCTTCGTACATCAGCTGATATCTCAAAGTGCTGTACAGAAACCCAGCCTAAAACCCCAAACAGCAAACAATGCAGGTGTAAAAGCACGGTGGCTAGGAAAAAACTCCCTAGAAAGGCCAAAACCTAGGAAGAAACCTAGAGAGGAACCGGGCTATGTGGGGTGGCCAGTCCTCTTCTGGCTGTGCCGGGTAGAGATTATAACAGAACATGAACAAGATGTTCAAATGTTCATAAATGACCAGCATGGTCAAATAATAATAAGGCAGAACAGTTGAAACTGGAGCAGCAGCACAGTCAGGTGGACTGGGGACAGCAAGGAGCCATCATGTCAGGTAGTCCTGGGGCACGGTCCTAGGGCTCAGGTCCTCCGAGAGAAAGAAAGAAAGAGAGAATTAGAGAGAGCATATGTGGGGTGGCCAGTCCTCTTCTGGCTGTGCCAGGTGGAGATTATAACAGAACGTGGCCAAGATGTTCAAATGTTCATAAATGACCAGCATGGTTGAATAATAGTAAGGCAGAACAGTTGAAACTGGAGCAGGAGCATGGCCAGGTGGACTGGGGACAGCAAGGAGTCCTCATGTCAGGTAGTCCTGGGACATGGTCCTAGGGCCCAGGCCAGTTGAAACTGGAGCAGCAGCATGGCCAGGTGGACTGGGGACAGCAAGGAGTCATCATGTCAGGTAGTCCTGGGGCATGGTTCTAGGGCTCAGGTCCTCCGAGAGAGAGAAAGAAAGAGAGAAGGAGAGAATTAGAGAACGCACACTTAGATTTACACAGGACACCGAATAGGACAGGAGAAGTACTCCAGATAAACAAACTGACCCTAGCCCCCCCCGACACATAAACTACTGCAGCATAAATACTGGAGGCTGACTTGTTATGGATAAAAATCCCTAAATGAGGACGTAGTGCACACAAAATATGTTTTCAATAAAGTTTTCATGTACAGAATAAAAATAGAATGTTCAACGTGTTTCCATTGATTTTCAACCGATAGTTACCGATAGTCTTGTCACAAAACAGTTATTTCCTCTGTAGCCTAATAAACTGTATGGTTTCCCGAGTTGTAGTGGGTGGACCACACACAATATTTATTTTACCTTTATTTAACTAGGCAAGTCAGTTAAGAACAAATTCTTATTTTCAATGAAGGCCTATGAACAATGGGTTAACTGCCTGTTCAGGGGCAGAACGACAGATTTTGTACCTTGTCAGCTCAGGGATTTGATCTTGCAACGCTCTAACCACTAGGCTACTCATCATTTGACTTCAAGTTTAATTCGATTTGATGGTTATTATATCAATATTTGTGCATAAAGGCATTTCCACCAATATTTCTTGCATTATTCATTTACAGACACTAAAAGATCCTACCATATCGAAAAAACAAATGATCTGTCTGCATGTAAAAATTGTACCGAAACTTCTTGTTTCCATCACAGCTGTCATGATTTATTTTTATATGTTATGATTTTACTCACAATAAACCTGTGGATGGAAACATGGTTAATGGCTGATTCTGATGATTCCTCTTTTCAAAAGGAGCTGAAACCTTTTTGATATCCTTTTACATAGGAACATACAGCCCTATTTATTTGAGGCTGAATACACTGAAGAGGGGACGGCGAGAAAAATTATTGCGAGACCAGCAAGCAGCCAGCCTAGACCAAGACAGAAGGGTAATGATAAACGAGTACGATGTTTTGCTGTCGGTAGCTAGCTAGCAATATATGCTTTCTACATTTAAAAAAAATGTTTTACCCCCTTTTCTCCCCAATTTCGTGGTATCCAATTGTTAGTAGTTACTACCTTGTCTCATCGCTACAACTCCCGTACGGGCTCGGGAGAGACGAAGGTCGAACGAAATGCGTCCTCCGAATCACAACCCAACCAAGCTGCACTGCTTCTTAACACAGCGCGCATCCAACCCGGAAGCCAGCCGCACCAATGTGTCGGAGGAAACACTGTGCACCTGGCGACCTGGTTAGCGCGCACTGCGCCCGGCCCGCCACAGGAGTCGCTGGTGCGCGATGAGACAAGGATATCCCTACCGGCCAAACCCTCCCTAACCCGGACGACGCTAGGCCAATTGTGTGTCGCCCCACGGACCTCCCGGTCGTGGCCACGGGCCTCCCGGTCGCGGCCAGACAACAACGGCATACGGACGTAAATATATATATTGCAATTATTCTCGAATGAGTGGCCATTCATGTGCAAAGGATTAGCATTTCAATGAATATAATTATAGACTGTGTGTAGTGAATCCATTTAGTCTTTCCCCCTCTTTCTCTGTCCCCACCCCTTTCCTTTGTCTTTCAAAGCCGTCATTTCGGCTTAGCCCACTACAGACTTTTCTATCATTGTTAGTAAACAAAATCTACTGTTTGTTTATGTAATTCTGTGTGATTATTTAGTTAATTATTAAATAAATAATTAAGCCACTTTGTATATCGCTGATTCATGATTTTAACTAGGGTTCCTGCAGATATCCAAGGGTTTGCGATGTTCAGTACTGAGAACTGATGAGATAATTAAAAATCAATAATGGAAGACTAATTGATAAGATATTAAAATATCTGGGTAGTTATATTCTGGAAATTATAACCCTGTAACGCTAAACATTTTCCCGTGGTGCTCCGACTTCCAAGTTCATTAATGTTTACATGATTAGTTTAATCGTGTATTAATTAAACCTAGAAAATTGATTTGATAATATACAGTCTTCACATGTAATGACAGTTCAGACACGACACATTCTTGCCTCCTTCATTAGCGATTAGCTGCAGCGCCTAAGACAGATGCTGAGGAAGTTGATAAAGAGGTCAGGCTAGCACCCCCAGTGGAATTGGGGCGGGTGTGTGTCTGCTTGTGTGTGTGTGTTCAGCCCCCACCCTCCCCAGGCACTATACACCTCTACAGTATACAGTACACACAACATCCAACCAACTCCTTCTTTTTCATTTACCCTCCCCTCTCTTTCCCTCCATCCCCCATCACTCTATCCCACACGTCTACTCCCACTAACCACCCTCCCCCATGTTTCCTTCCTCCCCCTCATCCATTCTCCTTTAGCTACCCCTCTACCCCCAGGCTTCCAGATCTTTCCATTGTCCCTGACATCTGTTCTGCTGGCTGATTAATTGAGAGTAGCTTGCAGGATGAGACCCCCCAGGTAATAACTGAAATTAGAGAATTAAGTCAGAAGAATGACTGACAGGCACAGTACAGTATCTTCACATTCAATAATGGATCAGGACCAACGCAGGTTAGACTGACTGGCTGGCTAGCTAACTGGCTGGCTTACTGACTGGCTGGCTAGCTAACTGGCTAGCTAACTGGCTGGCTAGCTAACTGGCTAGCTAACTGGCTGGCTAGCTAACTGGCTGGCTTACTGACTGACTGGCTGGCTAGCTAACTGGCTGGCTAGCTAACTGGCTGGCTTACTGACTGACTGGCTGGCTAGCTAACTGGCTGGCTAGCTAACTGGCTGGCTTACTGATTGACTGGCTGGCTAGCTAACTGGCTGGCTAGCTAACTGACTGACTGACTACAGACGGACGGACTGACAGCCTGACAGACTGACAGACTGACAGACTGACAGACTGACAGACTGACTACAGACGGACGGACGGACTGACAGCCTGACAGACTGACTACAGACGGACGGACTGACAGCCTGACAGACTGACAGCCTGACAGACTGACAGACTGACTACAAAAACTGTTGATGTTATTACTCATGAAGTTTCTGTCAGAATATGTTTGGCTTTACACAAATAGACATTGATTGAGTTCTATGAAATAGAGCTAGAAAAACAAAATCCTGCAGATAAATGAGGCCTTGAGCTAGTATTAGTGGTGTAGGAGTTTCTGTATCATTCCGTTCCTGCAGTGTCATTCTACCCTGTCTGGGAGAAGTGATGTGATTAATGTATCTCCAGGGACAGATGGGAGAGGTCAGAGGTCACAGGCTCAGATCAAGGGTTAGAGATCAGTGGTCACTGTTCTGAGTTTAAGTTCAAAAGCCACTTGGGGAGAGTTGTTGACGTGTCACGTTATTCTGGCAGTGACAGGGCAGGACCTACTCCAACTGACTGACAGGGTGAGGGATGGAGGGAAATAGAGAGAGAAGGAGAGAAAGAGAAAGAGTGAGATGGCCATTGGCCACTGCAGTGATCCACCATCTGGACCGACAGAGTGGGGCCAAAGACACACACACAGCAGGCTTATTTCACACTCAGTATGACTGTGGCTCTGCTCACACGTTTGGACCGACAGATGTACAGATGGTAGGGAAGGACGGAGAGAGGGTCAGTGACCTCACAGGGAGGAGAGAGAGAGAGGAATATTGTAATTGTGTGTGTGTTTGTGTGTCAGGGGTAGATTGAATTATCCTATAATCCCAAAGCATTCCATCACGTATCCACGGTGATGAGGCCAGAGATCATCAATCGTTATTGGCTGCTGCCTGTAATCATCACAGATCATGCGGCGTGTTCATTGGCCTGTGGCTGACCTCTTGACCTCTGTTGACCTCTGGCCCATAAGGATGCAACCTCAGGTCGACGAGCCCAGCTGTGGTTGATGGCAGGCCTGTGCGTGAGGAGTGTGTGTGTGTATATGAGCGTGTGGGGGAAGTATCTCGCTCTATATTATGCCTATCTTTTTCCATCCCTTTTTTGTAAATAGTCCTATTCACCCCCCCCCCCCCATCAGCCAGGGTGTGATGAATCAGCTGTCAGTCAGGCACCAGTCCAATCTACTGTTAATGTCCGACATTATCCTCCTCTCTCCATCCTCCCCGTCTCAATTCAGTTCAGATCAATTCTTCTTCTAGAAGTATTTGTCTCAAATTCTCTCATCCATCTCTCTTCGCTCCCTCTCTATCTTCTCACAAAACACTACCCTTTCTCTCCTTTATCTGTCTAATTTTTCTCTACTCCTCACGTCTCTCTACTCTCTCTCTCCTCTTCAGTGTTCAGATGAGCAGTGCAGTGAATGGGACATAGGTGTTGAGGATGACGAAGTTGGAGAATAGAAAGAGAATGTAGGATTTAAAAAAAGAAGACGTGTCTAATGGAAGAATAAAAGCAAAAGGAGTGCAAAGCTGAGAATTAAAAGAAGAGAGGAGGAAAGTGGAACAAATCAGCTTTTCTCTTTGTCTTTCTCGCTCTCTCTCTCTCTCTCTGAGGATCCCATGAACACAGGATGACAGGATGACACACACATACTCATTCTCAGCCTAGTATGGCAGAGTAACCCTCTCTCTTTTCATCTGTTTTCATGATCCCTCATTCTTCTGCTTGTCTGATATATCCCTCTGTGTGAGAGCAGTCGGGGGGGGGGGGGGGGTAACACATGCCCAGCTCCAGGCTTCAAGACAGAGCAGAGACCAGTCTAATAACTCACCCCCCACATGGCTCCCCACAAACAGCCTTCCCACCTTTCCTGGAGGATCTTTCATAGCATTGTCTACAGATGAGTGATTGAGAACTTTGTTTGGGTTAAAAACTCCACAATTCTATCTACCAGGTAAGACCTCAGGGAGTGAGGGAGGGTAGAGCAAGATTAAACATTTTTAATCAATGCTCATTACCTCCTGAATCTTTCATGCTGGTTATTGAATTATACATCTGCTTTCATAAATGATTGAACCAAAGTGATTATGTGATGCTTTGTCATTGTGTGTGTGTGTGTCTTCTGTGTCTGTCTGTTGTGTGGGGGTTATCCATAGAGATGGATGGGGGATAGGTGGAGAGAGATGAGACAATTCCTCTTCCTCCTCAGGATAAAAACTCCCCCCTCTCCTCTCTCTCTTTCATCCTCCTTTTTCCTGTTTAGTACGTTTCTACACTTTTCCCTTTGGTGTGTGTGTATGCCGCCTGCATGCGTTTCTTTTGTCTGCGTGTGTGTTTCTCTGTGCGTGTCTGTGTGTGTGTTTCTCTCCTTGTCCACAGAGTTAATGGTCTCCCAGCCCCCCTCCTGGTCTAAGTGTGGTTGCCGTGGAGACAGTGTGTCAGCCACATCTACAGTAGCTCTACAATGATTATTGGACAACAGGGTGGGTGGGGGGGAGAGGAAAAGAGGACAGGAGAGGTGAAGAGAAGATAAAGAGAGGAGAGGAGAGGAGAGGAGAGGAGAGGAGGA